>NC_056727.1:735978577-736116077 GCF_019279795.1 Protopterus annectens | reverse complement strand
ATAAGAAGTATGAAAATGGGGATGGGGATTCATACATTGTTAAATTAAATAAACTGCATACAATGATGCTTAAATTTAGAACATACAGCATTGAAAATGCCTACTTGAGAGAATGTTTAAGTAAAGAAACAGTCCCAGAGGGACTTAGAGTTTATAAATATCCAAATAATGTACAAGAAGGGTCTGTTTTTCATGAAGGCCTATTAAAGGCATTTAATAAATGTGGTTTAGAGGTAGTGAAGCTTATTATAGAAGAGAACGACAGAAAGCAAACTTCCTTGGGGAAGGAAATAGATGATCTAGATTCATGTATTAAGAGTGACTTGATTCATGGAATTAAAGAGGAGAGAGAAAAATATTTCCGACTAAGGAAAGACATTGATGGTAAATGTGAAGAAATTATTCAGCGGAAAATGAGTAAATTAAGGAGGGATATGAACGAGTATGACACCAACACTAGTTACCCTGCACCCGTACAGTTTAAAGGGGATAAATACAGGTCAAAAGGAAAACTGAATATGTATAGAGGAGATAGTAAATGGTATGATGAAAAGTATGACATGGAATTTCCTCCACTCAATGGAGAAGACAAGCGACAGGACCTCCCACTTTTTGAGGCAGGAAATTTTCACATGGGGGGGAGAAAGGGGAGAGGGAGACAGTATTAACATGTACCCCTACCCCCACCAATTCAAACCCACTACAAGATACTATTATTGTAGACCACATTAGAAACACCTATCAGGATTTTACCATATACAATTTTAGTAATTTAGTATTAACCAAGGGGCATTTCAACTTGTTTAGTAAGGGATTAAAATATATACCTCTAAGTAGAGGAGACACTACAAACACTTTGCTAGATGTGAAGTTATTCACAAGAAAACTAAATTTAGAAATTTTAGCTTCAAGAGCAGGTTTCAATAGAAGTAATAAGACTGAAGGAGAACTTGTTAGAAAATCTACGTTCAATCCACCCTTATTACCTCAGATTAGGAATTTTGAAATAGTAATAGAAAGGGAGGTAAGAAAGTCCCAGAACAAAAAAGGCTTTACACATTATAACAATTTAAGTTTAGAAGAAAAAGAAGTGTTAAAAATTTTGAAAAGCAATCACTCTATAAGAATAATGAAACCAGACAAGGGAGGGGGGATAGTAGTGATGGACAAAATAATATATGAAGGGAAAATGAATGACATTTTAAGAGATGAAAACAAGTATAAAGTAGTATCTAAAAATGAGGTTAATATAGCTTACAGACGAATCGATTTATTAATACAAGACTTAATACTTGAAAAAGTCATTAATGACAAGACATTTAGATACTTGGAAGTTAAAAAGCCCAGAATAGCAACAATTTTTGGAATACCAAAAATCCACAAAAATTTGGAAAACCCCCCATTAAGGCCTATTGTATCTGCTGAGGGGTCGAAAATAACACCGCTTGCTAAATACGTAGATTCGAAAACAAAACATATTTAGGTGAACAGTAATGTGATTTTGAAAGATTCATGGGACTTTATAAGGGAATTGAAACCTGAATACTATAGGAATGACTTACTCTTTATTACTATAGATATAATAGACTTGTTTTCTAGTATACCTCACGAAGAAGGAATGGAGATGTTCGAAGAGAGTGTATTCGCTGACAGGAAAATGACACAAGAGGAAAAAACAACCACAGTTGCACTCATGGACACAATACTGAGAAATAATTTTATAATTTTTGGGGGTGAATTTTTCCAATAAAAAACAGGAGTATCCATGGGTGCAGCATGTGCGCCCACTTTTGCAAATATTGTTTTAAGTAAATGGGAGGAGAAATACATACTTAATTCTAGTTTCAAAAAATATTGGTTATTATATCGAAGGTTCCTAGATGATATTGTTATTTTTTGGATTGGGGGAAAAGAGACTTTCACTGAATTCTTTGAATATATCAACCACACTACTAGGTTCTTAAGATTCACATACACTATGAACTATGATACTTTAAGGTATTTAGATGTAGAAGTGTATAAAAAAGACTGCCAACTTGAAACCAAAGTTTATAGGAAAGACACTTACGTCATTTCCTTCTTGCACTACGACAGTGGTCACCCCTTGCACTGTAAGAAGAACATTGTTAAGGGTCAGTTTGTAAGGGGCTCCAGAATGACCAGTAGTCAAACTGATTTCATAAATGAATGTAACAAACTAGAAAAAGTGTTTGGGGAAAGGGGGTACCCCAAAAAATTTGTAGAAAAAATGAGAAAAGAGGTAGAAGAAGGAAGAAGCAGTAGGTTTAAACCCATTAAAGGGATAGGGTCAAACAATCATAGTGAAGAAGGAAACAAAGAGGAAACTAATATGGTGGAAAGATATCAAAAAAGTTTAGTTGTGGAGTATAATTTGGTAAATCTCAACTTGAAGAAAATTTTGGAAAGAAAATGGAGTACATTTTCATCACTTACTGATATAGATGAAATAAGAAGGATAGAACCTAAAATAATATTCAGAAACGCACAAAATTTGAAGAACATGATAGAAAGAACAGGATTTAATAATTCATCAGTAACGAACAAAAGGAAAGGAACCTATAAATGTGGAAGATGTCAACAATGCCCTTATATTATGAACACAAGTGAGGTTTTTATTGATAGTAGAAAAAGGAAAATTATAAGTAAAGGTTTTTATAATTGTGACTCCAGCAGGGTGGTATACTTAGTGATATGTGAGAAATGTCAATTCTTTTATGTAGGTAAGACAGAAAGATGTTTGAAGAAGAGGATTTATGAGCACTCATATGACATTATTAGAGGTAAAGAAACTAATGCACTCTTCAAACATAGTAAGGTTTGTAGTGGGTACAAATTTCAATTTATGGTGTTAGAACAAATTAAATTGGACACTGGAAGTGGCCCTTGGGAGGACATTCTTGAAAGTAAAGAGTTATAGTGGCAGGTTAGTCTGGAAGCAGGAAGGGAACCGGGCTTAAACGACTTTTTATCCATAGTGTCATTATTAAAAATTGAAAGCAAACAAAATGTAATGTAATAATAATAAGTAAACACTAGAGGGAGCTAGGCACTAAAGCAATGAAATGCTGTTAATATGAATCTATTTCCGTATCCACATTGTATGAAATGGTTTTATTTTTCATTTTTCAAATTTAATGAAGTCTTTTTAACTAATGTGTTTTTAATGTATTTATTAGATGAAAAAGATTTCATATATTTATTTACATATTGATGAATATTTTTAGGAAAACTTTGTATTTCAGATAGGTAAAGATATATAAGCACTATTGCACTTTTTTTATATATTCAACTAATGAATATTTATGAATCCTTATACGGAAGTTGATTCGTTGGTTTTAAATGAAATTGAGGGTTTTCATTGGATTGGTTTGAATTAATTAACTTGGTAAAAGTATATAATTGATTTATTTGACACCTGATTTTATCTGATGAAGTCCTGTTTGGACGAAAACGCAATTGAGTGGAAACAGCGTTTATGTCGATTTTTTCTGTCAATAAAACTAGTGGAATTATTCAGTTCGGAGGAGTATTTCTTGGTCAAAGGCACTGTTTTCTTGGTTTTTGAGGTATGCATACCTCTCAACCGTTTCTTAGCAAGGAAAATCTGGGCAAAACCTAAAATAATGGGGGACAAAGGCCCAGAAATAGGTACAGATTTTAAATATTGCTCCTGTAAACTTAGAAAGCTGCTCAAATAAAAAATGATTTGTATTAGTATGCATTGTCTAAAGGATACGAAATCTGAAACTCAAATGTATGTTATTATATAGTGACTTCAGTCCTCTGTGATCTGCTAGAAAACCATAAACTTTATGAGGAGCAGACCTAAAATATCAGGCAAAATTCTGGATATTCTGCATAAATATGGACATTCGAGAGCTACGGAGGTATGCTCTTCTGATCCCCTGAAGTCAGAATAAAAGTCTTAGATATGTTTTTTAGAGAAACACCCTGTTGTTTTTACCTGTTTGTTTTATAATGAAATCTGAATGACAGATTTAGATAGACTTTTCATAGATGAGCACCAGTGACTTTAGTTAATATGCTTTTACTAACATAGTTTGGCATTTTGCATTATACTCTGTTTACATTCTGTATGTTGTGTCAAATATCTGTTCACTTGATCTGGAATAGTTCTTTGCTTAGTTGTCTTTACATAAAGAGTAAAAATCATATGTATTTCTCCTGAATACAGTAGTTTTTGTCATTGGACTTATATCCCCCCTCTTCCATACCTGCATGCCACTCACTCCTCTTTCCTATCTTTATGCATCTTTTACTATAGTGTGCATGGTCAGTTCCTGCCTGTGTAACATCTATGCCAGCCATCATCCTGTGCTAGTAGTTGGGACTCATCACTCATTTTCATCTGCAATCTACTATGTATTCCTTCAAGCAGCTTTACAACCTGCAAAACCTCAGCTGAAATGCAAGTCTGGTCGATTTAAACATCCTGGTGGTTAATGGAAAACAGAAGACATAAAATGTGGAATAGAATGTCTTGGTGGCTGTTTCATCTTTGCTTCGAGTGAATTTGTTTTTGTGATTTAATATGTCATTGCTGATCATGGTTTAAATGCTGATAACTTTACTGGCTAAGAATAAACCCAAAGGGTGTGAAACTGGGTAGAATGGTGATTGCAGGAAGTGGTTAAACATTATGCTGCAGTGTGCATCAGAGTGCCCCCTTGTGGACATGCACATGCCTGCAATTTCAAACTACTCAGCAAGGCTTAAACTAAAAGACTGGTTAAAGCTACTTAGCTCAACATTCTGAAAGTGTGTGATCACGTACAAGAACTTTTACATGTCTTCCATAGTCACAGAAAAATACACGAGTATTTCTGAGGCATTATCATCAAAAGTGAATGAGCAGCTAAAAGAATAGGCTTAGAACTACCTGTTCTTAGACAGCATGTCAGGCAACAATTTCAATCAAACACTGGCAGCTCCGTAGTACAGAAATGCTTTCACCAGTCTAGGTACTTTATTTGTATTCAGTCACTGTAGCCCTGGAAAG
The DNA here is from genome assembly GCF_019279795.1 of Protopterus annectens. Classification (NCBI taxonomy): domain Eukaryota; kingdom Metazoa; phylum Chordata; order Ceratodontiformes; family Protopteridae; genus Protopterus; species Protopterus annectens. Next base: position 736,111,036 of record NC_056727.1, on the reverse strand, counting down.
CAGATTTGATGAAGAAACCAAGTAAAGTTTAGTTTTTTTCTCACCATGTCCACTGCAGATCATCAAAACAACATGGGGAGAATTCACAAAGGATATGTGTGGAGTCTGCATATCCTCCCCGCAGTCGAGTGACGTTTGAAAGACATGCATGAATGGGTGTGCCTTCGTTAAAGGTTGGGCATCATGCTGGCACCTCGGCACCGTAAAAATCTACTGCCAATCATTAGCGGACTGGAGTTCCACTGTGGCGACCCCTAACAAAGTCGAAAGAAGAAGAACATTATGCAAATCTGTGAAGTGTACCTATATGAGATATTCACGTGACTTGACATGTAGTCAGTGAAAAATATTGCCATCAGCAATCAAAATGTATTTAAGGATGAACTTCTGGTTTTGTTAATGTAAACTGATCTTTTTCCTAGCATTAAACAAACCATTCTTATTTCTCTAACATTGCCCAAAATAAATTGCACAATGAAAATGTCATTTAGAACAAGGAAAACTACTTTACTCAGTATGTACAGTAGTATTTACAAAGGAAAAGATTGTGATGACAACAACCTAATTCTCAGAATATGGGAGTAGCCCATTCTCAAAGGAGATGGTCCTGAAATATATTTTAAACTTTATTGTGGACAAAGCAGCAAGACCAGATGAGGTTCCCCTTAGAACTTTAATATAACTGATGAGAAAGTTAGTCATGCCTGGGGTTAACTTTGTTAAGGGGGAATGTTGTGTTATCTGATTACTAGGGGAGGGTGGTTGTGCTTCTGCATCAAAAATGTGGTACACAGCAGAGGCAGATAGCTATGGCCCATTTAGTCTGAACTTGGTAACATGGGAAATAATTGAACAGTTTCAGAAAATGAATTCTTGATTACCCAGAGGCCATGTAAGCATTGGACACACTTCAGAATGAATTCACAGCTGGAAGGATTCTGACAGACAAGCCTAAATGCTTTAATTATCTATGAGAGCAAGCGTACCTCTCAACTGTCCAGAATTTCACAGAATGTTTAGATTTTTGCCTCATAACTTTGACCTGTTCCTCATTAAATCTGTGGCTTTCTAGCAAATCATTGTGGATTCCGTTCACTAAATAATTAACAGACACTTGAGTTTTTGTCTTCATATACTTCAAAAATACATGCTAATGCAAAACATGTAATTCTAGCAATTTTCTAAGCTTGTAAGAGCAGTACCTAAAATCTACCCCTGATTATGGCCTCCATTATTTTTGTCTTTGTCCAGATTTCTTGAGCAAAGAATTTGAGAGATATGGAGTTTTGTATTTTAGCAATGCATTAATAATGTAGGGTATATAGCCATCCATTAAATGTTAATATCTTTAGGCAAACAAAAGGAAAATCTAAGATTTAAAATGAGTAACTGAATGACAGTCACAACGTACTTACAGTAAATTAAGTACAGAAAAGAATTCCGTGACCAAATTACCATGAAACCCAACAACAAGAATTGCCATCTTTAATGTATTCACAGGTGGCTTTCCAGAAAGTCCATAAGACAAAGCATGCTTCTTTTCAGATGACTCAAAATTCAGAATCCAGATTGATGCTGAGGGTTTGTTAAAAAAATCCAATGTGACATAGCAGATTAGAAGCCTTATTAAATGTATGGCATGCTAAGTTCAGTACAACTATGTTCAAAACCCAATAGAAAGAATACACAGCACACATGACATACTAGAATCAACCAAAATGGGAAACAGATGCCAGCTCCCATGGCATAAAGGGATAAAGCCCTGACTACATCCCAGATGACCTACATTTGATTAGTGGTTTAAACACTTGACAGGGCTATCAGGGAAGATGGACATGACCATCTTAGTGGGCATGCATTTGTGAAATGTAGCTTTCCTTTTGAGGAAATGGACAGTCTTGTGAGCTGGAGCAGGTGTGTGGTGCAGCAAACCACCAATGGGTGGTAGCCTTCATTAAGCAAGTGCACAGGAACATTCACTTCTATAGAATAAGGCATTTTGGCTCCTGTGGTGATGTGGTTTGCACAGCCCCCTTCACAGGCAAGGGATTAGATTACCAGGTAAAAGCATCTCCATTGCAGGATACTGGTGATGACCCAAGCAACCCTCACGGATACATGAATAGCACCCCCCCCCGATGGCTATCACCCTAGTCAGCTGGGTGGATTCCCAGCACAAGGGAATGAATGGTTTCAAATCTGTCTGAAGAAAGCTCAATGGTCAGCAGGCATGGATGCAAAAGGCACATGGGAAAGGGATATGGGGTAATCATTTACACTATATCTGATGCAGACAATATAAGATGGCAGGACTGTGGGATCCCAGGATGCACAGGAGAGGCATTTGTCAGTAAAACCCAGAAGATATAATTTTGTTTAAACAACCAATGGCATTCTAAAGAAATCCAATAAATGGAAAATCATACAAAATACTGGCAACATCAAAACAGAAAACAAATTCACATGTATAACAAGCAAAGTTTGCTAAAATAGTCCCGGAAATGGCTCCTGATTGAAATTTTCAAGAGACGGACAAAAAGATCGCAATTCCAGGAGAAGAGCAAATCTTTAACATCGCTTCTCTCCTTTAAACTTCCTTTTTGCAGAGGGGCTCCAGCTTCCCCTGATGTTGGGGGGCAAGCCCCACCACCCCCAAAATGTATATATACCAACTCAGACATTGCCATACTTTAGGGAAAAGAGAATATCCCTGGACATAGCAATCTCGGAGTATATGTAAGTCTGTTCTTTCAGCCAGCCATTCAGTTTCCATGTTTCAGGACTCACTGTACTAGGTCCTGACATTTCAGATGTTTACCTCCTAAAACTCTTGATGCCACAACTGACAAGAACTCTTCTAAAATAACTATTGTAGGTGAGGCACTAAGGGTTTGAAGAGCTGTACTAATAATCTTTACCATTTATATGTGTCTTTGTTGCCTCTTTCTTGAAGTTCACAATTGCAAACGTCATGCAAGTACATCAAAATCAAATTGTGAATAAGCAAATGGTGGAGGTGATTAAAATGATACATGCATCAGCACTGAAAGTCATATAAAGAAAACAGTAAGAAGTAAAACTGTATACCCACAAGGAAAGGGAAAATGGAGCAGAGAGACAAGCATTCAAATGACCTCAGATTAAATAGTAAGGGGGACACACTATTCCGACAGTGTATAAACTGCTTGGATGGGACTATGAGAAAGAATTGTTTCCATAAAGAGATCACTAATGGAACTACGCAGTTTCTGTTAGAACATAGTGAATATACACACAACTGGGCAAATTCAGGAGTGCAAACAGTAAACATAAGGCACTCCTAGACAGAGATAATAAGAAGCATACAGAATTATCACAACAAAAATCTCCAACAAAACAACAGAGCTGAAAGTTTTGTGGTATTAGTATGAGTTGAGGATTATATTTACATGATGAATTACAGGAAGCACAGTGACTCACGGACAGGAAGGGATGGGGCAGTGCTTCCTGCTGGTAAGCATTACTTTTTTTAGATATTTTTGTGTTTGACAACAATCTGCTAGATATTGTCCACTCTCACAAGAGTGGTAATTTTTGGGCTCTTCTGCTACAGAAAGGCTTAGCTTGCAGCCTGGATTCTGCAACTTTACACTCTTACCCCCTCTTGGCGACAGATGCTCTCCCACTAGGATATGGGCATGTCAGTGATATTAGAAGAATGTCCACTTGTAACATCTTCAGTTTTTTATGCAGTAGAAGTACAGATAAATGTATATTGTGCTAGTACTTGTTAGGTCATTGATTCAGCCTGGATTCCAGATTTTTCAAATAAGTACCCCTTGGGGAAACTCTGTTATCTCTTTAATTATTCAGTGCATGACTATACCTTTATTTGTTTTTGGGCACCTTATACAGATGCCATGAGATAAATTTTCTAAGTGTATTTCATGTCTGAAGCAAATCCCATATAAAGACTTCTATACATAGTGTTTATTCTGTTTGGTGTGTAAGCACAATATCCTTAGCTGCCATTCCTTTGCTTTCAAATACCAGAAAACCATCATGTACAGATCTAAGAGCCCCAAGACTATTCAACCTAAGAATACTGTGTTCCATAACCAAGGTTGCCATTGTTTAAGCCAAGCCTTTCACAGATGCCCTGAAATAAAAGAGGAAACAAGTGCGGTCACAAAATGGATATATGGGAGGACAAGGATATCCAGTCAGACACTGAAGACCTCCTTATGCTCAAAGGTGTCAAACCTGCTGATGTGCTTGCATACCTCCTGACTCTGACACCTGCAGACTGGTTTGAGACCTTTGACAGTTCCACTCAGGATACTGCCATGATGAGATCTGATGACAGTGTGTCCTCCAAGGCCAAAATCCTCCAGTCATTAGTCAGTCTAGATGTCTTCTCATGTGTATCTGGTTCTGATGTTCATGTATTCATTCCCAAGGAGGAGGACAGTATCCCCCTAATGTTGGTATGTGAGGGCATCCTGTCATGTAAGACCAAGGTTGACAGGGCTCAGACATACATGGGGGTCCTCAAAGGTGGCTGCTCCAAAATTCAGGCTTAACACATCTAGAAAACAGATACTCACCATCTTGCATCTTGAACAGTTGTCTGGGCCTCCATTCTTTCCTACCACCCAGACTCCATCTCAGGATTTAACAAAGTTGTCTCATTATTTTTGCACTTTGTTAAGAACTTGCAACCATCTTCAGAGCAAGAACCAGTGTCAGGGGCCAAGGACCACAGTCTTAAGAGAAGAACAGATACAAATTTCCCGAGGAATTAGAGTCCTCTGACTCAGAGGAAGATGTACTGCCATTTGTGGACTAAATCACTTCCTCTCCTAGTTATGAATTAAACACTAAGGACACCTTATCCTCTGTCTCACCTCCAGAGAATTTCTTATTCGGTGATAGCCTTAGCAGAATGAAGGTTCATTTCAAATGAGAGTCTAAAGAGTTCCCAGATGACCAGAAGAGATTCATGGACCTCCTTGGGTCACTTTAACCAAAAACCCTTATCAATAACTCCAGTGCTAGTAGCATTCATGGAAGGATTAAGTAGTACATTTCTGGAGCCAGACACTCAACCCCCTACTCCCAGGAAATCAGACCATTTTTACAGGGATGTAGACTCCCCAAATATCTTTATAATAACCCAATTGTTGATCCAAGCATGGTGTCTATGAATGCCAGCATGGGGTATACTATGGCTCCAACCAAGAACTGCCTTCCCAATGACAGAAAAAGTCAAATCTTGTACTGTTTTGGAAAGAAAGTCTACATATTTGGTACCATGACCTCTGGGGTTCTAAACTGTCAAACTCACATGTTAAAATATCATGGGGCACACCTGTCTAAGGAAAAAGACAAGGCTGCAGAGATAACAGACTAAGCTATTTCAGATTCAGTATTAGAATTATGCATCCTTTCTTCCCAGGTAGTAAAGCACTCTGGTAATGCAGATATGACGCCATTGTTGCATCTTGTAAGGCAGTAGCTTCAGGGTTCGTTATAAGGAGACATACCTGGTGGAAGGCCATCACCTTTGTGTGTTAAAGCCCATCTCCTCAATTCTGCTCATGAGAAGGAGTTGCATTTTTGGATCTCCCAGCAGAACAGGTGTTTAAAAAGATGGTGGAACAGAGCAAGATAATATAGCTATTTTACTGCAATGTCCCCATCTATAGCTGGAACTGTCATGCAAAAATGTGTTCCTCTCCCCAGATTCAAGGCACAGGAAAACAACATAAGGGGATTAGACCCCACTAAAGGAAAACAGTGGCAATACCAAAAAAGGGAAACCTGGAGATCTGCAATGCTGAGACTCAGAAAGGAAACAGCTGTGATATAACAGAGGTCATCTCTCCCCAAAACCTCACCCCATACCTCTGTACCTCTAATTCACCTCCCCCCAAAACCCAACAGCCATAAAGTAGGAGGCTTGATTAACCTCTTTATAGAGGGGTGGGAAAAAATCAGAAAAGACACCAGGGTACTGGAAATCATAGCTCAAGAGTGCAGACTACATTTAAAAAAAAGAAATGGGAAATCAATTTATTGCTCAGATAACCAACACTTTGTAGCACAATTATTGCAGGACCTCTTGTGATAAGAGTCAAAAGATAGATTACAGCAACTAGAGGAAGGCAAATGGGTTTGGTCAAAGATATTCCTGGACCTAGGAAAAGACAGCCTTTGGAGGCAGACTTAGGCCTTTTAAAGTTAAACAAGTTTCTAAAGGTCCCAAAGTTCAACATGTTGAGCTTGTACACTGTCCTACCTGTTCTCCTTTCCCAAATCATCACTGACTTTGAAGGACTACCTCCACATACTCACAGCCAAAGCAGACAGGCAATGCCTCAGATAGGAAGGAGGTACTTACCCTTCCAATTTATCTCTTTACCCTCTGGATTATCTACTGAACTCAGGGTATTTACAAAGACCTTGGCTCCAGTAACTGTATTTTGCTAAAGCAAAAGGAATTCACATTTACATGTACCTGGACTACTGCTCTTTATAGGCAGTAACTCTAGATGAGACTCAAAAACCTTGCAGTTCACCCTTTTATGCTTCAAAACAAAAAAAAAATTATCTCTGAACCTTCCAAAATCCCCAGTCTTCCCCAGATAACAAGTCTTGTTCCTTGTGACATACCTAGATCTAGAGTCAGAAAGTATTTTTGCTCCAGGAGAAAGTATTCTGTATGCTCCAGCACTTCAACTCCATAGCACAGCTCTAATACATCACAGTAAAGGAGTTTGTAAGGACACAGGGATACATGACTTCCTCCAACTTGATAGTACCGCTACCCAGGCTATATTTAAGGAAGCTGCAGTGGAACATGAGAACCAGATGGTGTCAATTATGTACATGCCCATGACACCCTCCCTTTCTTCTACCCTGTATAATAAAAGAATTATTGGGGTGGATACTACTGGTGAATCTAAACCTCATCACCCCTATACAATTGAGACCATACAACAGACGGTAACCACAGACTCATCAGAATCAGCCTCGGGCTCCTGAAGGGAGTTTGTGAGTCCAGAACACTTAGAACATGTTACAAAAGAAAATACATAGCAATGTGAAAGAAATTATGGTAGTGTCTCTTTCTGGCAAGTCCCTGAACAAGTTTGAAAACCTGGAATTTTGCACATAATCATAAACAAGTGACTGGAGTCACTGCCATAATTGCACTAGCTTAAATTGAGTGAAGGCTATTGTCAGAGCATAAGAGAAATGTATCCATGCAACTAAGGTGTCTTCCTAATATTTCTCAGTAAAGACCATCCCCATCATAGCCTCCCACTTCCCTTTTGTAGATCAAACACATTACTTAACAGCTGTTGAACAGCAGCAGCATACCAGTATACCATTGTACCCTTAGGAGATTTCAGTTCCTTGTGAAACTCCTTCACCCATTGATCAATTCCTCCTACTAAATCTTTACAGCCATTCAAGCCTTACTAGTGCCCAATAACCTCAGCTGTAAGTATTGACAGAGTTTAAAAATTAGATATAAGTGGCTTACAAATGCACTGCTGGAATATGAGCAAACTACCTTGGAAGCCCCAAAAAAGATATGTCTAATAAACAAAACCTCAGACTATCCAAGGGTACCAGTGTACAGGCTGAAAGTCAGTTAAGGTGGCAGGAAAGGATCATATTCTCTCCCACATCCATGATTCCTGTAAGTATGTCCCTGTAACTCTCAGCTCACTCCCTATTCTATTCTCTAAACTCCCTGGGTACCAAACCTTGTTCCTGTCTAGATGTATACTTGTACATTTGTATAGTCCATCACTTCTAGTTTGAAAAATATCCAAATTGGCCTAGGAAGAGCTGTCACTCTCCAGAAGGTAGCAATTTGCACCACTTTGACATACATAAGAAAAAATGGTCAACCCAGTCCTCCTATACATGTAAATACATAAAGCTCCTTCCTTGATATTCTGGGGTGGTGCCCTTCCCATAAAATGGAGGTGTCCATCCCTTGAAGCTTCATTGGATAGGCCAGTAGACCATACAAGAGAGATGCCTTATCAAAAACATATATTGTGGAAAACAGCATATTTTTGCTGCTGTCACCTTGGCTAAGAAAGGCAGCTTGAGCTCAGACCATTTCATCAATGAGTACTGATTGCTGTGATGAATGATGCCATATTCTTCTCTACTAATCATAAACAGGTTGATCGCCATGTACTTAAGTGAAAGCACAGAAGGGAATGGGGATGCATTCCATTCTCTTACTGACTCCACGCTATGTCATTCAGCAGAAATACCAATGACATCTTTGAGTTTACCCTTAGTCAAGAGATATTCCCAAACAGTGTCAATAAGTCCATTACTTCTAGGATGGTATTAAGGGGGTTGTTAAGGCACACTATACCATCAACCACAAACCAAGATGATTGCACACTATCTATTGATTTATTTTTCTAATCCTCCCCACTGAGCACAGTTTTGCCTCATAATGGCATGCCAGAGTCTCAGTTGCTAGTATGAATAACAGCAATGAGAGCATGCAACCTTGCCCTGACCCCACCCCCACCCCTGGTAACATATAGGTTCAGAGATAATCCCTTGTAAAGCTATTTGAAATAATGTCTCCCTTTACAAAAGCTTACACTAATCAAGGAAAACTCCTGAACACTCATATGTCTACAAGGTGCCCCACAGAAAGCTCCATTTTAAGGATTCAGATGCTGAATGAAGATTTAAGAATAGGGTAGCCAAAGATATTGCCAGTACTAAGAATGTCCCTGTTGCACTAAGTTCAACCACAGACAAACTAGGTTTACCCCTCCCTGTCTCCCCTTAACAAAGCCTACCTGCACACACACACACACACACACACACACACACACACACACACACACACACACACACACGCACACACACACACAGTTGGATGATGTGAGATTAGAACCCCTACCTATCTAGTAGTATGCACTATACCTTGCAGTACTTATCACATGCACCACTCTGTTTATCTTGGCATCTGTCTCCCCTGTGCTTCAGGATTCTGGTAAAGGTTTTTGCCTCCCCCATAGTGCCTTTTTTAGACAAAGTCATGAGCACAAAACTACCAACATAAAAATTATTCTAAACAAAATTTAAAGGTCATGTTGCTAAACACTAGGAGTCTTAGTATGAAACTGCACTCATTGCAAGCATTCCTAGAGGATGCTGACATTTGTGCAGTCACTGAAATCTGGTTCAAAGCTGTGGAGAGCACCCCAGCCTTACCAGGTTACTCATACTACCATACTTTCAGACCCCAAATGGAGGGCTACAAAGCCAAAGGAAGTGGAGATTTCAATATTTATCAAAGACATACACACCTCCAGGCTGGCCATACTGTATGACACACAGGAGACACTCCAAGTGCAGTTAACTATTGACATAACACCTATTCAAATCAAAGCTAGCTAAATACTCCAAACCATGACTTAGGACACCCACTCCACCTATCTGGACTTACTTGAATCCATCAAGATTCAACCCTCTGCCCTGATCCTGGATGTCTTTAACTACCCAACCATAGAGTAGAAGACCTATTCTAGCCCAAACATGAATGCCCAGAGATTCCTTGGCTCTGTCAATGCAAATGCATTGGATCAGCTGGTAGACACCCCTACAAAAGATGAAAATATCCTGGATCTGGTCTTAACCAACATGAGTAGCCAGTGTATCACCCCTACAGAGTCATTCTCCTTGGTAAGATCTGACCATAAAGCAATCACATTTGAAGTGACCATCTCCCCTGACCCCTCCCCTTGTCAAGGTCAAACAAAAAAAACTTTTCCAAAACGGACTACAATCTCCTCAGAGTAGGTATAAGCAGTTTTACAGCCACTGTCCCTTCAGTTGGAAGTAGCACTAATGTTCAAGCCTACACCAAAAAACTATATGAGCACCTATATAGCCATACGGACTTAGAAATACCTGACAGGACCAAATCATTTTCCTCAAGGAATAGTAAACCTGTCTGATGAACAGCAGCAATAAAAAAAACTCTATAATAGGACCAAGAAGGAGCAGGTGCCAAGTTGTAAGCAATCTCTCCTTTGCCTGAACAAGCAAATAAGCTCACTGGTGAAGTCCTCTAAGGCTAACTTCAAGTCCAAATTAGTCACATCCACTAAGGACAATCACAAGGCCTTCTTCACATATGTCTGCAATCTCAAAGGTAGCACCCAAATCTGCTCTGAACTTGTGGTCAATAGCACCACATACACAAATGCCATAGATATAGCCAAACTGCTGGCAAACAGGTTCAGTGAAAACTTCACCCTCTATCCCCCCATCAGTAAACCAGGACATCCCCAGCACCTACCCCTTCCTCTCATTACCTGGGAGCAGGTCCTTAATGCCCTCTCAAAGGCAAAAATTACAGTCTCCATGGGACCCGATAACATCCCTGGCTGTATCCTACATGAACTCAGGAGTGAGCTCTCAACTGTATTAGGCATCTTATTCAACCAAAGCCTGAGCACCAGCTTCATCCCAGATGAATGGAGGGCAGCCACTGCCATCCCTCTACACAAAGGTGGAGCGTTCACTGACCCATGCAATTATAGGCCCATAAGCCTAACTAGCCTGCTCTGCAAGGCCATGAAACTCATTATCATGGACCTTATAAACAAGGACACTGGCAGTCTCCTAATGCTTGACCCTACACAGTTTGGTTTTGTCAAAGGGAGATCATGCCTGTTAAACTTGGTGGATTACTTCAAAATAGTCACCAAAGCCATGGATGAGGGGAAGATGGTGCACACTACCTATCTTGACCTAGCCAAACCCTTCGACACTATTCCCCACTCGGGCATAATAGATAAACTCTCCCAGCTAGGCATCAACCAGTATGTTTCCAGATGGGTAGCTAACTGGCTCACTGATAGAACCCACTCAGTCAAAATAGAGGAAGTCATCTCTAGTACTAGACCCGTAACAAGTGGTGTACCCCAAGGATCAGTCTTGGGGCCTCTACTGTTTAGGATATACTTTTGTGAGCTGTACACCAAAACCAGTGGTCTGTGGCTGACCAGGTTTGCAGATGACTGCAAGCTGGGCACTGTCTTAAACCCCCCCTAGTGATATGAACATCCTCCAAGAGGGCCTTACACAAACAAATGACTGGTGCCAGAAGCATAGCTTCAAACTGAATGCCAAGAAATGCATCATCTCCTTTGGAGAAAATGACATCCCACTAATTATCAAATTAATAACAATGTACTAAGCATGCTATCAGTTGTGAGGGACTTGGGCACCCAGGTTGATAGCAACCTGACTTTTGACCACCATGTTGCCTTCATTGTACAGAAGGCTTTCTACATGGCCCACCTCATAAATAAGGGTATTTCATCCAGGAACAAGGAGGCATAACATCCCTGTACTCCTCCCTTATCAGACCCATTATCAAGTACCATGCCAAGCACATGCAGCAGCTGGAGAGACCATAGAGGTTCCTGACCTGCAAAATCCAGGGTCTCAAACACCTATCCTATACAGATAGGCTAAAAGCCCTGTCCCTCTGCTCAGTCTCATACAGACTGCTCAGAGGTGACCTGTGTCTGGCATACAAGGCCATCTCAAACGCAGCCTTGATGGAGTTGCTGCATATCTGTAAGTCAAACTCCACTCACACAACCTGCATGCAAGGCCTTAACCTGGTCTTTGACATTAATAGAACTTGTTGGCAGGATAGATTTGTGTCCCAAAGACTCCTCCTTCTGTGGAATATACTCCTTCTCTATGTCAAGCAGAGTACCTCTCTAACCCTCTTTAAGAGGAACCTGGATGACCAGATGGGAAACAGAAAATACACCCCTGGAATCTCACTTGTGTCTCTGCTGTACAGGGAAACAGGCGCTGACTTTGAGAGAACATGGGCAAAATTCTTGACTAGGCTTATAAGGGCCTCTGGGCCAATAACCTAGTATCATCCTATGAACCTATGAACCTATGAACAAGCAATGGCAATGTCTTCTTTAGATAACCAGCAAACATTTTAGCATATATTTTAGTCTCTAATTGCATAAGGGAAATAGGATGGAAGCTTTGGAGCCCAGGCTCTATCTTATTAGATGATGGCAACAACATTATAGTAGCCAGTCTAGATACAAAGGGCAGCAAACCTTCCAACTCTGCTTTATTAAACAGCTCCAACATGGGTCCTTTTAGCAAGTCTTTAAAGAATTTATAAAATTCAGCAGGAAGACAATCAGGGCCTGGTGCCTTTCTGTTGATGAGTCCCATTATACATTGCTCTAGTCCTTTCACTGTAATGGGTCTAGTCAAATCTTGTTCTGCCTGCCCAGCCTGGGGTAATTGTCTTTTACTCAGGAAGTTAGCTCGGGATACCGGGTCTCCTTGTTATCTGCCTTATAAATATATCCAAAGCATACTATGGCTATTTAGGTTCACCACCTCTTTGTCACCCTTTAGGAAGGAAATTGCTACTTCCCTTCTCCTTCCCCCTACCAGTCTATTAATTAACAGCTTAGTAATACAGATGTCATTTTTCCCCCACCCAAAACTTACTTGACTAAAGTGCATGGCTTTACATTCTCTTCTTAACTACTGAATCTGATTGTGTAACTACCCCCTATTCTGTTTTGGTTGCTTATACTGGTCTTCAACTCAGCCAATCACTGTCTCCATTCACCTGACCCTGCACTCCTGCAGTGTTCTATATCTCTGTCCAACACCCAATGATCATGTCTTAATTAATTCCTTAAACTCTGCCCAACCCTGTAAAATGTTCTTGTCTATTCTTTTGCACTCCTCCCAATAGGCTTAGATGAGTGATCCTAGCTCGAATTTGTATTGTGGCAATCATAGCTGGCAATCATAGCAATAAATTACCCAGTTTCCAAGGGCATGGGAAGACTTAGATCCTCCCACGAACATGATGTTAAATAAAACATAGCTGTGGTCCAGTAAAGCAGATATGCTATGTTTCATCTCTCTGACACCCTATAGCTGACGGGAGCTGAAGAGTCTAATCTGGACATAATACCTTTTAGCCATTCTAAAATGCTTTTGCTATATCCTATTTAGCCTTGGATCCAGTGCTATATTGAAATCCCCCCAAAACGAGCATCATATGCCTGAAACCCCCATATTTAGTAAAGCATCTGAGACCTTATTCATAAAATGTAGTGTATCCTCAGTAGGGTCATAACAACAACCCAGCAGGATTATACCTACGGTCATCTACACCTTTTCTAGGATCCACCTATCTTCTGAACACTGACCCCACTGACCAGTTCAATTTGCTATGTAAGACAAATTAAAGGCACCACAGGACCAAGAATCAGCAGGAATTCTTTTAAAATACAACTTTAATTTAAGCACGAAGCACATAAACGCACACATTAAAACCAGCGTTTTTGTTTGAATCACTTCATCAGATGTGGGTCAGAGAACAATTAATGCCTTTTATAATCCTCTAGGAGGTTAATTATCAGTTTCCTATGTACTAGAAGCAACACAAAAAAGGAGTATTGCATAAATCTGGATGAACAATAAACTATAGGAAAAATAAACCAGATATTCATCAATATAGACTGAGATGTATAAAGCACCTATCAAATCCCTGGTTATCAGAAAGATAAGTATTAAATATAACATTGTTTGTGATAGTTTAAAAAGGAACTTGGATATTCTTACTTTAAACCCGGATATGACATCAAGAAAAATAATAAAACATAATGCATTGGCAAGACATGTTATACAATCAGGTGTATGGTATCACTTTTTATTCTGTGTGTTACAAAAGATTTCTTTAAATTTAAGATGTGGAAATATAAGGAATCAGACAGAAGAATTTAAATATAGGTGGATTGTTGAATTCAGTTTTACACGTTAACCAGATCTGAATGATTCTTACTCCTTGCAGCCTGTTCTTAAGATGCATTTATTAAGGAAATGATCAATTTATTAGTGAGATCATGTGATATTTTACTTTATATAAATTGAGTGCTACTTTGTTATGCTCTGATGAAATGTAAAAGTGTTTCTCCTCTGTTTTTTATTGGACAGATTCCAAAGGAAAGTTGCGGACAGCGCAGCACACAGAAGGAAAACATCAGTGCATCAGGGCAGATGTGATTCAATAATGGACACTAAAACCAGACCAAGTAACTATATATTCAGCACAGGATAATTGCCAATTCTGCGCATGTCTGCCAGATTCCAAAACACAATGGGTGTGCCCAACATAAATAAAATGCAATAGAGGACTCTGCCGACAATTTTCTGACAGCACTCAGTGGAGGCCATCTGTGCTTACCTTCAACCTTATTATTTACTGTAATATACTAAGCAATCCTCCATATTCCCCAAATATCACTGAAAAAAATGCAAGGTGCATTTTATGCATTAGAGTAGGCTGAGGTACTACTAAGCCATAATAGAGGACAATTTGCAAATAAATCATAGAATGCAACCAACTAAGTAATGAGCCAGGATTCATTTAAGCCATCTCTCTGATTTGGAAATAATAGATAAATACAGATTAGAGAGCTGGTGCAGGCTGTGTGCAGAATGTGTGCACCTCACATGTAAGATTGCAGTCTGCAAGGTAAACTAGTAACAGTAGAAACAAAAGTGTGTCCAAGGCTGGGTATAATGGCCTCTGGAACATTCCAGCAGCACATGCTGTAGGTGTCCCAAACAGACATCAGTTACATTCAAGCACAGTTCCTGGCAGTAATGAGTTCCAAAGTGGATGAATACATCCACTTCTCAACAGCAACCATGGAACACAATGCAACAGTTCTATGCCAGTGCCAACTCCCCCCCCCCGTGTCCTTGGTGCAAATGACTGCACCCACATCCCAGTCAAAACCCAGTGGTATCCAATGCAAAATGCTACATGAATAGAAAGGGGTGGCCATCTCTCAGTTGTCTGGTGACAGCCTCATTACCAATATACAATATAGTGTGCATGATGCAGCAATTTGAAGGGAAAGTGCTCTGAGGTCGGTTTTCCAACATGGTGAATTAACAGAGCAGTTCCCACTCGGTAAGTACAGTACCACAGCTATAATGTAATCTGAATCTAGACTTGTCAACATTATGTATGAGGACTACACGTCTTTCTCTTTTTACAAACAGGTGACTGCAGTTATCCACTGGAGCCTTGGCCTATAATGCCATACAGAGCCCCAGTAACGCCTGCAGAGGATGCATACAACAGAGCACACACTGTGACACAGAACAACATTGGGCATGTGTCTGGTGTGCTGGAAAACAAAGATTCAAATGTCTGGATCCATCTATTATGCACTATAATACACACCAGAAAAGGCATCACAGATGGTCACCATGTGTGCCATGCTGCATAACATGATAACATCAACACAAAAGGTATGTTGGGGATACAACCTTCTCTTCTATGAACCTATAAAATATGTTTGCCTACCAGCTGCAGTTGTGGATGACCGACCCTAAGAATCCCAGATGTCAGATGTGCCGCTATCAGAGCAGCTACAGGATGATCAGGACACAGGTGTGAGAAGAAATAAGTATAGGTGATGAAGGATGCCATATGTCCTAGATCAGGCAACACAATAACATCTGACTCACACCTTTGAGTCATGACAAGCCACATATAGAGAAGAACACAAATAAAGCAGTGATGTTCACACAGTGTTGTCCTATGACAACAACATAGAGCATGACTAATGGAAACAGCCCGTTAGTCATCTACATTGAACATCATACATACCATAAGCATATAATTAACTTTTAATACCTTATACACACACCCATGATGTAGCAAGGAACACATCTGAATGTCTACAGAGGAAACATCACCACAGGTATACTCTCTGCAAGGTACAACACCAAATAGGACCACATTGGCATATGTGTGGCACGCTTGAGGTGTGTCCATGAGAAAGTCTGGTTGTTCAGGTAGGATGTCATCATACTTAAAAGCAGCATGTGAAGTTAGCTGAACAACAACCAGTACCATAACAAATCTAGGTCCATGCAGTGTATAGGAATGTATCACCACTAACATAACCTAATTGCAGGGGATGTACAGCATCACAGATACATCACATATAGCCAGTGACATGTAACGGTGCCGGAGAGCACACTGTGCAGCATATTGTAATATGAGTATTGACAACATGTGAAGATCTGGCTAAATGAAACATACATATATCATAAATAAGGTTCGTGTTACAAGCCTGGTGTGGATTAATCCAACACTACAATGCACAGCTTATTGCTGCAACATGACTCATGTAAATGAAGGAATATGTTCAAGTCATGCAGAGCATCAATGACAGGCAGTACACATAATCCGTTGGAACATGCATCATTGTTTGGGATACAGCAATATAGGTATGTGCATGTGTGTGTGTGTGTGTGTGTGTGTGTGTGTGTGTGTGTGTGTGTGTGTGTGTGTGTGTGTGTGTGTGTGTGCGCATGTGTGCGTGTATATATGTGTGTGTGTAACCAGGTAGATATGGGAAGACACACATGGGATGTACATATTAGCAAGAGGTTAACAAAGGGAAACATGTAGATATAAGTGCATGTAGTGCTGAGGGTGAGGTATGTGTAGTACCTAAGTAAAATGTCATATGCCACACTGGTATGCATACAGAGGCATACGACGGCATGCAGGCATGGCAGACAAGAAGGAAATGTAGAAAGTAGCAAGCAATGCTGGAATAATGATGTAACATGCTGATGATCATGAAAAGTGCTTGCTATATGTTGTTAGAAAAATATGTATTAATGTATATGTTTAGTGCTTATTAGAAGCTAAAAGGGTTAACACATTTCATTCTATTTTATGTACAGCTTAATTTTGTATGAGATTATAAGATGCTTTTCAAACTGCAGTATGCTTTCTGAAATTGCAAGATGCTCTCTGACCTAGTATTTGCTAGCACAGCAAAATTCAAGTTTATGCCTTTTGGAAATGCACTGGGAAGCAGGTGATTATCTGCTAGGTCAGGAAAATGAATGAATAGAACAATACTGTTTTCTATAATGTGACTGAATATGAACAATCAGCCCTGTTCGTGTTATGAGAACATGCACAGCTGCGGAAAAGAAGAGATACATCAGACAAAAGACTGCTTGAAGAAATGAACTGTAATCCGTACTTGCTTTGTGCTCAAATTAGCCATAGTACCTTGAATGGTAACATTGCATAGTAAAAGTTGTATCTGACCAGTGGTCGTCAAGGCCACATTGTTTTTCTTAGGAAGTTTTTTTGTAAACTTGATATGCCAGCAGAAAATCATGGACAAACAGCTGCTGAGAAACAATATTGAAAGAACTTGTGATTTATTACGTCAGCTTAGTAGGCAATACCTTATAAGAAATGTATAAAAATACTCTCACTTCCTGATTTTAGTTAGACAAACTCTGTATTAGCATATTTTTGTCTCCTTGCTGCAAGATTAAAGTGCCTTAACCTGAACCTGCCATGTGTTGATCATTTTGAAGTTATTTTTCCTTTGACAGATTGGTCCTTTGGACCGGAACTCTCTCTCTCTTCGCCTCAGGTCAGATGGGCCAGGTGGCATGAAACCGTACGAGGAAGAGACCACATCGGTTCTTCTGCTTTGAAAGACCTCTGACTGAATTGTCGTTCAAAAGAGGCGACTGGAGGACGAGTCGGTATACGAACCAGAGAGGATTAATCACGGAGGCTCAGGTAAGGTGAAATTTACCTTTTTTCTGTTTTAGATCAGGGACTTGATTGAAAATATCTGTCAGGAGATTTGTATTGCACAAGTCAGGGACAGAAAGATTGCAGTATTGTCATAGATCAGGGAAACAGAATAGGTAAGACGGTTATTCTAGATAAACTGTGAAATAGAAAATCGTGGTACCACGTGAGAATAAGAAGGGTTACATAACATTTTTTTTAACAATCAGAGCAATATGGGTAATAAGTGCACAAAAAGTTAACAAAACCCACCGCTAACAGAAGATGCAAAATATATGCAATCACAGCGTGCCGACAATATTAGATACTTTACAAAATGGGTTAATAAATATGAATTTGATGGCAAATAGAAAAATCCTCGCTTATTAAACTTGTCAAACAGCTTAAAGCTGATGCAAAAGGTCAGGTAAAAAAGCAACATCAATTGGGGGTTCCTCAGGCACACAGGTGGATTGAGGAAGCAAACCGTAGGGAGCAAAAAAGTAATAATTCAAAAGCTATGTTTCTAGATAAAGAAGACAATAATTTGGTAATAGCATCAGCCCCTCCACCCCCTCCACTTCCTGCACCAGAATATGAAGCGAGTGGACAAGCTGGTCCACCTCCGCTATACCCGGCTGTCACCGCAAAGCCAGGACCATATGTTAGAGATCCCATTGAGACCAGGTCTCGAACACGTAACTTAAGAGGAGATATTGAGTTATATGAAATAAATAAATATTCACGAGCTATGAGTGAAGAAGAGATATGTCCACTCATAGAAGTACCAAATCCGCAGGCAGGACAGGCAGGACAGGACCCAACTCTTCTACTATATAGACCGTGAACACCGGAAGACATCCGGAAAGCCACAGAGGGAATTCCCCATCTGAAAGTTAATTTTAGAAAATTCTTAGAAGACTTACAGGACATGAGGTTAAGTTATCATTTGAATGGAGAAGAAGTAGAAAAAGTAGTCAGACAGATTGTAGGTCCAGATTGGCACATGATCAGTGGCAACTGGACTCCCCATGACACAGAACATAAGCCACTCCCACATAGCAACGCAGAACTGGATAACAGAGTGAAAGGTCTAACAGACTGAATCTCTGAGAAATGGAAGCCTAGAGCAGACTGGACTTGCATTAATCAATGCATCCAACAGGAAGGTGAAACTGTTGACAGATATTATGCTAGATTATTAGAGTGTTTCAATAACCATTGTGGAATGCAGGTACCTGAAGATCAAACACATGATTCCCCATATGAGCAGCAATTAAAGAATGCATTTTTGAAAGGCAATATTTTGCCTATAAGCAGCTTTATTACAAAGCACATGGTAGACCATTGTACAAGTAGATTACAGTCACTACTTGAATATGCTAGGCATGCCGAAAGGCATTTTAACAGTAAAAAGAAAAAGAAAGCCCAAGTATTTGTGGTAGAAGACGGAGCAGAAGTCTATGTAGTACAGTCTGGAAAAAGGGCAAGAAAAATGCCCAGGGAAACAAACAATCTGATAAATGATCAGAAGAGTTTGAAGAAAGAAAAGGGGTGAATGTTTTAAGTGTGGGAAAAAGGGACATTTAGCAAGGGATTGCAGGCAAAACAAGATGGTAGCCATGGAAGATAAAGAGGGTGAGGACTGACTATATGATAGTCAAGAATCACTGGAAAGAAATAACCTAGAAAAAACAAATGCAAATGTGATAGAGGGAGTACAGAATGTGATAGAAGAAAAAGAGGAAGTGCAAGAAATCACGGATGGTGAAGAAAGTGAAATTTTAGACTTGGCATTATTGAGCCTGGAGCTCTATTTAGCAGACAAAAAACCGGAA
Organism: Protopterus annectens; assembly: GCF_019279795.1. NCBI lineage: Eukaryota > Metazoa > Chordata > Ceratodontiformes > Protopteridae > Protopterus > Protopterus annectens. Next base: position 736,091,509 of record NC_056727.1, on the reverse strand, counting down.
GTTACACTTCTGGTAGAGGGGAGGGAAGTTAAATTCCTGTGTGACTCAGGGGCTTCACGGACCCTGATACATCCTTCCAAACTACCAGAAAATTCAGAATCACTTGATTACATATTAGTGAAAGCAGTTAATGGACAGCTGTATCGGGAGCCACTCTCCCACAACATAGCAATAACTGACCCTGTTTCAGGGATGACCCAGAAAAGCAAAATTGTCATTTCTGCAAAATGCCTAGTGAACCTTTTGGGCAGAGATCTTATGCAGATATTTGGCATAGCAGTAGTACCGACTATGCAGGGTATGGAAGCACAGTGACAAATGGATACTTTTGTGGTGTGACCGGAGGGTGAAACATTTTATTGGTACAGCCAGGACTTAGCTACGACTGGTCCAGGGGCAGTAACCGAAGAACTGATGAACGTAGCCATCAGTAAGTCCCCCTCCCTTGACACTGATAAACAGCATTTGTTGCACTTTACTCTGTATTATTGTAGCACACCAGGACCTGATAAGGAATATGAGCAAGAACTGTTTAAAAACCACGCAAACAGATTAGTATTACGTAATCTGTACTGGGACACAGAAGGGAACAGTGTAGTCAGCTGTTCATTGCCCCAGGAATTCTTTGCACTCTATAAATCTAATCGATTACCACATGTTAGTTTAACCAAAGGAAGAATGTGAAATGGTCAGATCTTGGAGAAAAAGTCACAAAGTGGGAAAAACAAACAGAGTTAGAATTGTCGGAACAGGGAATACAAAAACAGAAGTTAAATTGGATAACACAGACACACCCAGCTGTACACTTGCAGTCTAGCGAGGACAGCTGATTAGCACTCTTACTAGAAGAGGAAGAAAAAGCTTTACGAAACATACCAGAAACTCTCTGGTCAACAGGGAAATCAGATGTAGGATTAATCCATACAGCAGGACCAGTTACTATTACGCCAAAATCAGCATTCAGACCTCAAAAGAGACAGTATCCCTTAAGAAAGGATGCAGAAGTAGGAATCAAACCTATAATAGCAGCCTTACTTAAGGAAGGAGTACTGATAGAATCTCCCGATTCATCATGTAATACACCCTTATTTCCTGTTAGGAAAGCAAACGGAGAATGGCGTATGGTCCAAGACCTACAAGCTGTAAATGATGCAGTAATACCTACAGCACCTACGGTGCCAGATCCACACACTCTATTGAATGATTTGAAGCCTCAACAGAAGTATTTTTTTGTGGTAGATATTAGCAATGCATTTTTTTTCAATACCGATACACCCTGTCAGCCAACATTGGTTTGCATTCACATTTCAGGGAAAAAGGTATACATACACGCGACTACCACAGGGGTATTGTGAAGCCCAACAATATTTGCACAAGAGATGGCAAGCAACTTGACAGGATTTAGCCCACCAAGAGGCAGCCAAATTTTAATTTATGTAGATGACATCCTGCTGGCAGCCCCCACCCAGCAAGAATGTAGAGAAGATACCATAGCATTACTACAATTTTTAGCCACACAAGGACATAAAGTAAACAAAAACAAACTGCAGCTGTGGAGAAAGTAGGTTAAATACCTTGGATATGTAATATCCAAAGAAGGCAGAATATTAGATGAGGATAGAAAAATAGCAATTTTGCAAGCACTCAAACCGACTACCAAGAAGGAAATGATGTCCTTCCTGGGCACGACTAATTTCTGTCGGAGTTGAATTCCAAACTATGCCTTGAAGTCTGCTCCACTGACCAACTTGATATACAAGAAGCCTATGGCAGCACAAGATTTATTACAATGGACACCTGAAGCAGAATTAGCTTTCTGCAAACTGAAACAACTGATAGCATCCTCATTAGTTTTAGGATTACCAAACTATCATAAACGTTTTTTCCAAACTGTAAATTGTAAACAAGGTTACATGACATCAGTGTTAACACAGCAGCATGGGGATAAACAACGCCCCATAGCTTATTATTCATCACAACTGGACCCAGTGGTGCAATCCCTGCCCCACTGTGTACAAGCAGTAGCTGCAGCTGCAATGGCAGTACAGGCTTCGGCCTCAGTAGTGTTGTTCCACCCTCTCACATTGAGAGTGCCTCACGCAGTCACAATTATTTTACTGCAAGAAAAAGTAGCATATCTTTCTCCTGCTAAACATCTTTCTTGTATAACTATACTCCTGAGCCAACCTCATATGACAATTGAACGATGTACAACTTTAAACCTGTCTACCTTGCTCCGACCCCTGCGGATGGCACACCACACAGCTGCCTGCAGGAAATTGAGCAAAAGACACTGCCTAGAAAAGATTTAATGGATGTTCCTTTGGATGATGCCGAGGTGACATATTATGTGGACAGCTCATGCAGAAGGGGTCCTACAGGACAGAATCTAGTAGGGTATGCAGTAGTTTCTGATACTGAGATTTTAGAAGCAAAGTCTTTACCACATAACTTATCTGCACAAGCAGCAGAATTGACTACTTTGACAAGGGCATGTACCTTGGCAAAGGGTAAATGTGTGAACATTTTTACTGACAGCCAGTATGCTTTTTCTACTGTACATGTTTTTGCGCAGCAGTGGAAAAATAGAGGAATGATAACATCTACTGGTAAACCGATTAATCATGCGCAATTTATTCCAGATTTGTTAGAATCTATTCAGTTACCTCAGAAAGTAGCTATTTGTAAATGCGTAGATCATACCAAGCAACAGGATAGGATTTCAAAAGGTAATGCGAGAGCTGATATAGCTGCAAAATAGGCAGCTTCAGCTTCAGAAGTATTTCTTTTGAGTGAGGAATTACAACCTTCTGAGATTTTAGATTTAGAAATGTTAAAAACAATGCAGACACTTACTACAAATGTAGAAAAACATAAATGGATAAAACGAGGAGCAATTCTTGAGAAAGGGCTGTACATCTCCAAAGAAAGAAAACCAATTTTGCCTTCTAACTTGTTTAGATATGCAGCTTTGTTAAGCCATGCGCAGTGCCATGTCTCAACAGGGGGGATGGTACAGTTAGTGAACCGTGTGTTCACTGCATATGGATTTACAAACTACACAAAAAATTTTTGTGCAGCATGCTATGTTTGTAACAGGCATCATGCACAAGGGGCATTGAAGCCTAAGCAAGGGAGTTTCCCAACACCACCGTACCCATTCCACACTATCTGTATGGATTTCATAGAACTAAACAAATGTGAAAATAAGAAATATTGTCTTGTCATTATAGATATGTTTTCCAAATGGATGGAAGCTTTTCCAACCAAAAATCCAGATGCAGCTACCGTTGCAAAAGTCCTTGTTAAAGAAATTATTCCTAGATTTGGCATACTGGAAAAGATCTACAGTGACAATGGCACACACTTTGTAAATCAAACCATACAACAGCTGAGCCGATATTTCGGAATTTCCTTAAAGAACCATTGTTCATACCACCCCCAATCTGCAGGATTAGTAGAGAGGCATAATGGGGTTTTGAAAAACAAACTTAGAAAATTGATTAGTGAGACACAGAGGAACTGGGTGCACTGCCTGCCTCTGGCACTGTTGAGCATGAGAACTGTTCCAAATGCAAAGGGGTTAACTCCTTTTGAAATATTTTTTGGGAGGGCATATTATATACCTCAGTGGAAACCTCTCATGCCTGCAGACCAGGAGGCTGACAGTTCACTTGCAGAATATATGAGGTGTCTTCTAAGTAATAAACAACTTCTGCAGTTGAATTCTGTTTCAGATAAGGAACAAACCAGATCATTGGAAGCAGCAGTAGTCCCAGACACGTGGGTCTGGGTGAAAGTTATCAAGAAAAGAAACTGGACCACACCGAAGTGGGAAGGGCCGTACCAAGTGCTACTGTCAACACCCACTGCAGTCAAGATCGTATCCTGGATTCATCTGACACACTGTAAATTGGTTAAAAACTTTGAACTGGACAAAGAACTTGTTACTGTCACACAAGAACAAAATGACCAGATACGGAGCAAGTACAAATGCTGAACAACCTCAGAAGTATTGCATGATCATTCTGTTGGCCATACTGATAATATTAATCTTTTTGTTGTGGCCTTTCCTTTTTCCAGCCACACGAGCTGAACTGAATAAAAGTGAATCATTCATAGACTGGCATCCGAACTTTAACACTTACCAAGCCATTAAATATGTGCATGCTGAAACTTTTAATGTTTCAAATTACTGGATCTGCACAGCTATACCGACAGCATACGGGGGATTATTAATGACTGCTGTCCCCTTAGGGGTCAATGAGACCTGGAAAATTTGCTTTTTGATACTACAACTCTAAAATCACACGACAAAATAGCATTGTACCTGCCTGTTACACAAAAGGGAATTGTATGTTTTTACAAAAATTATACTGTTCAGGTAGGTTGGAGTAATTGTAATGTGACTATTCCTTACAAATGTTATACCAAAGCCAATAATGCAGGTTATATCTGTTAATCAAACTATGACTCATATCTCGAGTCGATTCATAAGACTATTGACGAAATACAATGTAATACTGTTCTTTTAAAACAACTATCTATTATTGATAAGAAAATGTTTCATGCAGGGCAAGTATATATTAATACTAAAGTACAGAACTGTTATTTTGTTTGTGGGAAAAAGGCATACAAATGGTTACCTGAGAATTGGTCCGGCAGTTGTTTTTTGGGTTACCTGGTTCTGGCCATATGACACACTGCAGTTTTGCCTCAGGGAAAAATTCGAAATGTCAGAGAGATCACCAAGAAAACCGGAAATCCAATCAGAAGGCCTGAAAATCCAATGGGACAAATCTAGGCAGGCTAGAGAAACCATAACTCCATAAAAAACAAAGATAAACTGACACACATGGACTTGAGTGAAACTATTATATCGTGGGCAGGTATAGCCCCTGCATATGGTGCAGTGAAATCGATTTGGAAGCTGAGAAAACTGTCCAAACTTCTTGAAGTAATGAGTAATGCAACTTTTCCTGCTCTCGAGTTAATGACTGATGAACTGAATGCTATGAGAACTGTGGTGCTTCAAAACCACATGGCTCTTGACTTCAACCTAGCGGCGAAAGGTGGTATGTGCGCTTTAATAAAAGAGGAGTGCTGTTCGTATATTCCTGACAACCAGCATGAGATAAACGACCATCTTGAGGTGATTCAGCAAGTGTCGACCATGACCAAACCAGGCCCAAACCCACTGACGGACTTTTTCCAGAATTTGTTTGGGGGGGTGGGGTAGCATCCTAATGAACATCCTGATTGCCATTTGTGTAGGATTACTCCTATTACGAGTGTGTGTTTGTTGCGGTATTCCCTGCGTGAAAAGATTGATCAAAGATTTTATAGACATGTCAGTTTCTGAGACTTTATATCAAAGTACTGAAATTGAAGAACTGCTGAAAAATTAAACACTTTCATAAGTTTTAAACTGAATGACTCTCTTAACTGCAAATTCTGAATGGAAAGAGGTTAGGAGAAGAAGCAATCGTTTATGCTTTTGAAAATAGAATAAAAAGTATTAACAGGGGGGAAATGTTAGAAAAATATGTATTAATGTATATATTTAGTGCTTATTAGAAGCTAAAAGGGTTAACACATTTCATTCTATTTTATGTACAGCTTAATTTTGTATGAGATTATAAGATGCTTTTCAAACTGCAGTATGCTTTCTGAAATTTCAAGATGCTCTCTGACCTAGTATTTGCTAGCACAGCAAAATTCATGTTTATGCCCTTTGGAAATGTACTGGGAAGCAGGTGATTACCTGCTAGGTCAGGAAAATGAATGAATAGTGAATGAATAGAACAATACTGTTTTCTATAATGTGATTGAATATGAACAATCAGCCCTGTTTGCATTATGAGAACATGCACAACTGCAGAAAAGAAGAGATACATCAGACAAAAGACTGCTTGAAGAAATGAACTGTAATCTGTACTTGCTTTGTGCTCAAATTAGCCATAGTACCTTGAATGGTAACATTGCATAGTAAAAGTTGAATATGACCGGTGGTCGTCAAGGCCACGTTGTTTTTCTTAGGAAGTTTTTTTGTAAACTTGATATGCCAGCAGAAAATCATGGACAAACAGCTGCTGAGAAACAATATTGAAAGAACTTGTGATTTATTATGTCAACTTAGTAGGCAATACCTTATAAGAAATGTATAAAAATACTCTCACTTCCTGATTTTAGTTAGACAAACTCTGTATTAGCACGTTTTTGTCTCCTTGCTGCAAGATTAAAGTGCCTTAACCTGAACCTGCCGTGTGTTGATCATTTTGAAGTTATTTTTCCTTTGACATATGTCAACTATCAAGAGATACAAATATGCAAGGAGATTGTCACATACAACATTCCAGTCATCAATATCCAAACTAACAGCAACCTAGACCAGTGAATGGGTAATAGGAAATTTATATCAGGCCTGGCACCCATGTCCCTTACAGACAGAGGTAGCATATAAATGCCTGGCCCTCTATATCCTAGTTGGATACTGGGCATCATTATTCTTTCTGTAAAACTTGGTTAGGCTTAAAAAGGCATCTGGATTGTTAGCCTAGTAACAATCTATGAATTTATGAATAACATATAATAATTACAAATATGCACAACATAACACAACTTTAAGGGAGTCACTTAAGTCAGATAAATGGTCAGAAAAAGCCTGAGGCATCAAACATTTGAGAAACCACTTACAGATGGATTAATCATTGGTCGGCACAGTGGTCCTCAATGCCACAGGGTCAGAATGACACAACAGGGCACACAATGGATCAACTGTCAGTGTTTCTCTGATGCAGTCTAGGTTACCCATGTTGGTGGGTAACATGATGGTCTGGACTGCCCCTACCACATCCAGAAATAATCAGCCCTTGGTGTTGTACTGAGGAGCTGGAAGTGGTGTCACAGCAGTGTGGGACACAGTATGGGTAGGAGCAGTAGTGTGATGAGCTTGTCTGGACATGACTGCTGGGTTGAGGGTAGACTGACCAACAGCAGATGTGTGTGCACATTACAGCATGGACAAGGAACATGAGTGGGTCTTGAGAGGGTGGGTCTGCCTCTCCCCATGTTCAGTACAGTTAGGACATGTAAAACCTGGATCATACAATGGCACTGTTCTAGAACCACTGTAACAAGGCTTTCAACAGAGCATGTAACAGATAACACACACTATCATGCTGTACAGGTAATGGTGCCATGACCTCTCCATGTCTACACTCCTGACCTTCTTGTAACACATGCAGCTGGTATGCTACATGATTGGTGGCATAGGCAAATGCACACAGGTCAGAGCTATAATATCACTGTGAATATTCATGCACCTGTAATAGTAAGTGGACACCCTCCGACATACACATCACCTACTCACCCATGTGTAGTATGATGCACAGTATCAGTCCATTGTGGTGAAGTGCCACCATCATTACCAGACTCAACATGGGACAGAAGGTCATGGTCACCATCATGTCTGGCATCTGATATTCCCAAATCATCAGAATGGTCAGGCACACTATCCTCCCTATTGAAGGCTTTGCCATAACATACATGACTCTCATCTTCTGGGACGGGCAATTAACCCAATGCAGTTGCCTGTGTGCCATTGGACTTAACAGTCAGAGTAGGAGAATATCACATCCCACCTCATGATCAGTGGGCAGGCCACGGAAGGATGCAGGTAGTAGACATATTGCAAATACAGACAGATAATACATATCATATTCATTCACAGAGGTCAAATGAGGCAATATATGACTGACATGCTAGGAGAACTATCTCACTACAATGCATAATCATGGTTATATGGAATTATCAGGTTTGCATGTCTTTGGGTGGTGCAAGGGCCACATCAGTCACATATCAAGCAAATATGATGGATAATGTGAACAACAACTACTGAAACCTACCTGACATGTCTTCTCCTGACTCCACCACCAATGTTAATGGTTGAAATGCCACTGTTATGTAAAAGGAGAGACATGCACAAGTCAGTAATAAGCCCACACAAGGCATTATGTAGAATTCAACATGATGTATAACACATAGCAAATAAGATATACACATACCGGATGGGAGACAAAGGCAAGCAGATTGCAGGTGTCCTATGTAGGTGAACAACACCACATTAGTCATGAAGATCACATATGTATTTAACAATATTGAACTATAGCAACCATATATACTGCCTTATCTGGTCTGTCCTCCCTGGTTAGGGAACAAATCATACCATATAAAGAGGAATCTGTAGTTTAAAATGCAACACAAACAACATGTGTATATACTGCTCAGTCATAGCAGGAGGCAGTGGAACACAATAGCTATGGATCACAAAATAAATAGACACTTAAGAGAAAAATGGTGCAAACATCCTGATGAGGGAACAAGCCAACACTGAGATCAGTGAAGGGAAAAAGCCAACATTAAAATAGCAAAGATCACAGGTGTGCTGGCACTATAGCATCGATAAGAACAACCTTACCAGGTCTGTCTGTGCCTGATGGGGAGCACACAACGTGTAACAAAGATGTCCCTGTAGTTTAAAATGGAACACAAACAACATCTGAGTATACACCTCAGTCATAACAGGAGGCAGAGTCACACAACAGCTATAGAACACACTAACAGAATATAGACACACTTACATGGCAAGTTGTGCCGCTGTTCCAGTGTTGATGGGCCCATGCAGCTGAAACACACAACATCACACATGATGCTGACAGTGTTATCTGTGCATTGTGTAGGTAATACAACACACTGTAATACTTACTGTGTGTATCCATATCAGGGGTGCTGTGATGTACATGGCGTAGTTCTGCTACTGTAATGATACAATAAAAATAAAGTAACATTTGTGAAAAAAGTACTTTAATGACAACCGGATTATGTTTCAGTGTTTGTGGATATTGGCCATACCTGAACATCCTGGAATACCTGCCACAATACCTCTCCCAGGTATATGATGATCCTTCCAGGTGTTATGGAGGGAGGGTAGGAACATTGTTATCTCATCTGGAGGATGCAATGGTGGCCCACCTCCAGTGACATTCCTCTCCTTTTCATAGTGGTGGAGTCTGTTGGCTGCATGAAGGATCATATCAGAGCAGCATCACTGGCAGTCCTCCCTGGATCGGTTGTGTCCACCCACAGCATTGATCATGTTGGTGACATCCCTCCACACTTGATGACTCCACACAGTATCACCCATCCATCCTAGCAAGTTCTGGCCATTCTGCCGCAAAGCCTCAATGATAATTTCATTCTCTCTGAGTGAAAATTGTCCTTCCTATTTCAGTTACACATGCGAAAGAAAGAGTGATATGCAGAGATCAGATTTTATTCATGGGTTCATTTATTGACATTTCAACAATCAAATCATATATCAGTTCAACACTTCACCTCTCATTTACAATATATAGCTATGCAAAACAATCTGTGTCATCTATATCACCATCATGTACAGGTAAGCATAAAGAACATAAAAAAATTCTGAATAGCTGATCCATATGTCCTAATATCATCATAATTTATGTGCACAGCTATCAATCCATTCCACATCTTTGGATATGTCATATATGCAAAGATGAAACATGAACTCATGTCAGTGGATATTTACGAAAGCATGGGCCAGACACATAACCAATGTACCAAAACTTCAGTAGAACAGAAATGTTGTTTTCACAGCTACATGCACATCAAACTTCACCTACCAAATCTACCTCAAGCATGTGAGCTGCATTAGAGATGTTATTGCAGTCAGCAACAGATCACAGCACAAATGTGACCTTCATGATATGGTAAACAATGCATATATTGAAAGTGCTAAAACACTAAGTCAAACCAAGACAGTGTATGAAAAATTAATTGTTATTCAGTCATGAGTACATGTAATGACAACAACCAATGTAAATGCTAAGCCATCCTGAAGTTCTCCAAATCACACTGAATGTTATAGGTTCATAGGTTCATACTAGGCTATCTGCCCTGGGGCAATTATAAGCCTAGCCTGATTCTGTATGGCTTATTCCACCCCTTGATTTGAGTATACTGTGCCATTTTTAAGGTTTAGTTTACTGTGCCTCTGTCTAATAGTGACACAGGAGTAATCCCTGGGACAAACCTATGATCCCCCATCCACCTATCGAGATTCTTCTTGAAGAGATTCAGTGAGGTGCTCTGCCTCACATGAACTGGAATTCTATTCCAGAGTGAAGGGAGCCTCTGGGTTATGAACCTGTCCCTCCAGCAAGTTCTATTTATTTCTGTGCTGAGGTTCAAGTCCCTCGAGCATGTGGCTCTAAGGGATTTAGATTTACTGAGGTGGAGCATGTCCATTAATTCTGGATTTGTCATAGCTTTGTATGTCAGGCATAGATCGCCTCAAAGTAGGTGGTATGCAACTGAGTAGAGCTGGAGTTTTTTTAACCGAGCAGCATATGGCATCTGTTTGAGACCCTTGATCCTCTTGGTGAGATACTTTTGGGGTCTTTCTAATTGCTGCAGGTGTCGGGTAAGGTACATCCCAAAAGGGGCATTGTATTCTATGATGGGCCTGATGAGAGATGAATAAAAGGGCACGATTACCTCTCTTGATCTAGATGTGAAACCCTTCGTGATGAGGTGGGCTATGTAGAAGGTCTTTCTAACCACTTTGGCAATGTGGTTTTCAAAGGAGAGATTGCTATCAACTTGGGTCCCCAGGTCCCTAATAACTTTCTCTGTACTTAATGGGTTTCTGCCTATGTGGTAATTTGTGGGCACATTGTTTTTGCCAAAGGGTATGACTATACATTTTTTGGCATTTAGCTTTAAACCATGGCGCTGGCACCAGTTATCTGTCTCTGTGAGACCTTTTTGAGGGATGTTTGTGTCAGCTGGAGAGTTGATTATGGCACCCAGTTTGCAGTCGTCTGCGAACTTGGTGAGCCATAGTCCTCCCACGTTTGCCTGTACCTCGGAAAAGTATATACCAAACAAGAGTGGTCCCAGGACAGAACCCTGTGGGATGCCACTTGTGACCAGTTTCGAGTCTGACATGGCTCCAGCAACTCTCACTCTGTGGGTTCTGTCTTTGAGCCAGTTTGCGACCCATCTTGTGACATAGGGGTTTATATTTAAGCTGGATAGCTTATCTATGATGCCCGAGGGGGTATTGTGTCAAATGCCTTTGCAAGGTCCAGATAGGCTGTGTGGACTACCTTCCCTTCATCTATGGCTTTGGTGACTGTTTCAAAGAAGTCAACCAGGTTCAAAAGGCAGGATCTGCCCTTGACAAAGCCGAACTGGGTAGGATCTAGTGTCTGTAGGTCCCCAATGTCTTTGTTTATTAGCTCCATGATGATCCTCTCCATAGCCTTGCAGACTAAGCTAGTCAGGCTTATGGGGCAATAGTTTCCAGGGTCCGTAGAGGCTCCACTTTTGTGGAGTGGGACCACTGTTGCTGTACGCCATTCTGTGAGCACATATCCTGTAGTGAGGCTGAGATTGTATAGCTGTTTTATTTGAGGGATTAGTTCCTCTTGGAGTTCATGTAGGACGCAACCTGGGACGCCATCTGATCCCATGGAAGCAGTGTTTTTTGCTTTGGAGAGGGCAGCCTTCACCTGAGCATCAGAGATGTTTAGGAGGCAGCCCTCTGCCAGGATAGATACTTGCTCTTTGGGGGGGGGGGGGGGTTTGCACTGAACCTGTCTGCCAGGATATTGGCGATGTCTGTGGGTTCAGTGTATTTTTTGTCGTTTAGAATCAACTCAGAACAAGTCTGGGAGTTGCATCCCAGGTTTCTAACATAACTGAAAAATGCCTTATGATTGTCTTTGGTGTCCTGTGCAATTTTTTTCTCGAAGCTGGCCTTGGAGGATTTTATGAGGGATCGTAATTTTTTGCTAGTACTGATCAGAGATGCCTTCCCTATTAGGGATTTTTCTCTATCATGTAGTAGCTTCCTCCTTCTGTTGAACAGTTTATTTATGGCAGGGGTCCACCAGACTGGACGCCTGCCTTTGGATGATTGGGTCTTGGTTTTGTTTGGGATAGCATGATCCATGCATTCCTGGAGATGTCCGTAGAATGTGTTTATATAGGATTCTGCAGTTTTGGCCGTAGTTTCCACTGGCCCTGGGGCCTTGAAGGATTCCACTTCGGTTTTGAGAAGTGAGAAGTTCGCTTTTGAGAAGTTTTTCACTGTGGTTTTCTGGGCTGGGGGTGGGGTCGGGATGTGGACATCCAGTGAAATTAGTTCATGGTCTGATCTTACCAATGAGGGATATACTTCTGGTGTGGAGCATAGAGTCCCCATGTTGGTAATGATCAGGTCTAGTATATTGTCCCCTCTTGTGGGAGTGGTGACTAGTTGTTCCATAGCATTTGAGTTTATAATTTCCAGGAACCTTTGGGCTAAGGTGCTGGGGCTTGAGTAGTGCTCCCAGTCAATGTTTGGGTAGTTGAAGTTGCCCAATATAATGGTGTTCGGAGAGATCTTCATGTTCTCCAATGTTTTCAGGAAAGCCGAGTGGGATTCCTGACTTTGAGAGGGTGGTCTGTAGGATGCTATAAACTGAAAAGCAGTCTTGCCCACTGTTAGTTGCACATGGATGGTCTCCGATACTTGCAATGCCACTAACCTGGAGGTGTGGATATCCTTGATAAATATGGAAACTCCCCCTCCTTTTGTGGTTCGGTCCGGGTTTTGGGGCCGAAAAGCATGATATGAGGTATAGCCTGGTAGTGCTGGGGTGCTCTCTGGAGCCTTGAACCAGGTTTCTGTCACTGCACAGATATCAATGTTCTCCATACTGAGGAGAGCTTCGAGTGCATGCATCTTGAGGTTAAGACTTCTGGCGTTTAGCAGCATTACCCTTAGTTTCTTGTTCCTTGTGCTGTCTATGGGAGTGGGTTTGACTTTTGAGCCTTGCCTAAAAAAGGCACTATGGGGGTGGCAAGAGCCTTTGCCAATATCTGAAAGCCCAGTGGGGACAGGTGCAAGCCATCCCCAGCAAAGCAACGTGGCTTGTCGAGCATGTCATCCCAGGCTGACAGACACTGGATCCCCTTTGAATGACACCAAAATTTTAGCCAATTGTTAAAATCGATCATTTTGTCTTTGTACTGTGGCATCATTCTAGGTGAGGGTAAGATGCTGCTCAAGGTCAGAGTCATACCAGCCTGGGCTACATGATCAGAGAGCTCCTCTATGTCTCTTTTCATGTAGTCCAGGGAGGTACGCCTCAGTTCATTCACACCAGCATGTACAATGACTGAGTCATATTTGTATTTGCTTTGGAGTGACCTGAGTGCTTGCGTTATGTGGCGGATCCTAGCACCCGACAGGCAGCTCACCGTGACCTTCTCTTTATTCAGCCTGGTGAGCGGGACGTCAGTGTGTCTGACAATAGAGTCACCTATTACAAGAGTATCAGGTGTGTTATTCAGCCTTAAGGGCTGTGGCTGCTTGGCACACTGACTTTGTGGGTTATTATTGTGCGTGTTTTATTTTGAGGTAGCGTTTGCTTGGATGTCTGCTTTGGAGGTCTCTGTTGCTTAGGTAGATTTTTATTTAGAGCCTCCAAGTATGTTTTTGTGCATTTATGTATTTGGTTCGCTGATGTGGTGGGACTATGGGATACTGGAATTGTGTTGTGTGAGGTTACCTTCTCCTCCTGACTGGTTACACCAGTTTTGAGATGAGAGAGCTCAGCCTCCAGTTTGGCTAAATAGTTGCATCTCTCACATATATTTGAACCTGTTTGGAGGAGGAGAGAGTTGTCCATGTACATGAGACAGTTGTAACATTGCCTCAAAATTCCCAGATTCACCAGCTGGACTGGAGAGGAAATCATTGACTGACCTTTGGACATGCTAGAGTAATATAGGGAAACTGAATTTAAGATGGACCAATAGAGGACAGGGTAATCGTACAGAGTATAAGAGTAAGTAGTGCTTATGGTTTAATAGTGCTAACTTGTAGGATTACTTAATTGGACCAGTGAAGGGCCTTAGAATGAGAATATGGTGTTTAAATTGAGAGATAGAGCAGTTCTAAGGGAAAAAGTGAAGAGCAGACTTTGTGGAGCCAGGAATAGTTTAAACCCAATAAGGCAGCACTACCCGCTGTTGCACTATGTTCAAAAGCACGCAAAACCACGCAAAAGAGGGTTTTAAGAGAGGAAGATGAAGGAGTTTTGGAATTGACCCAAAATGGCCAATGAAATTACAGTTTCAAGTCAGTAACCACTCCCACAGGGGCAGGCAGGCTGCTGAATGTTTTTCACTGCCACTGATCAACAGAGAGACTTCCCTTTAGCCCAAGCAAAAAATGGCCTCACAGAAACTTACAAACAGTTCAAGAACAGCAAGCCTGTAACTGAACTTTTTTAAATCTCAGAAAAGTGGGAAAAAAGCAAGATTTTTTGTTTTTGTTTTTTCAGAGATAGCAGAGGTTCACAAGTATCAACAAGTTATAACAGTGCAGTAAATGACCCCACACAAGAGTGCTAGGCCAAAGACAGATAAAATGCAAGTATTGAGAAAAAAAAACGATTTTAAAAATAAGTGAAACAGGAAATTCAGTAAACAGCTCTAGGTTGTGCTCTAAATACAGTTGCTAATGCAGAAATCAAGTTTAACAAGCCAGAAAATACTCAAAATAGGCGGCTATGCAGAAAAACTTAGCAAATAAACAGAGGAAAAAATACTTAAAATCTCAAAAGTGGCTCCTTTCTTCTCTCAGCGTTTTCTCCTCTTGGTGGGTGCTTCACCAACAGCCAACAAGCCTGAAAAGATGCCAAAACCACGAGGCAACCAGGTTTTAAGAGAGGAAGATGAAAGAGTTTTGGAAATGACCCAAAATGGCCAATACAACTACAGTTTCAAGTCAGTAACCACTCCCACAGGGGCAGGCAGGCTGCTCAATGTTTTTTACTGCCACTGATCAACAGAGAGACTTCCCTTTAGCCCAAGCTTCAGACAATATCTGTAAATCAGTCCTTGAATGTACAACTTGCAGAAAACCCCATAAGTTGTTTTCCACAAACCTACTTCAGATGTAAAAGTGGAGCTACATTACTGATGGACAGGTGTGGATTCTGTCCGTATCCAATATTCACTGGGGCTGATTAACTTAAATTAAGCCATGCAGCTGCATATGAGGAAAATCTCTCTGATAATGATGGACATATACCCATATGCAAGGAAACTGGAGAAATCTAACCCCAACCTCTATGTAGCTAACATATTGATGTGTAGGAATATTATAGAATATATGCTTGACATACGTGTTAGAGGTTTCACACAGAACACTATGGACAGAGGAGAGTGGCAATGAGCAGTGTATTCCACAAAAGCAACGCAAATAAGTGACCTCATGTGATAGCTTACCTTTGTGATGATAGCAGCCAGTCACCTATGCCTCACAGTGAGGTTAGCTAAGGCCAAATACCTTTTAAGTACCATTTGTGCTGTGCATAATTAATAAGGTTCATTAGCATACAGTGTCTTGGAATTCCATCAGCAAACGTTCCATAAGTTCTTGAATCTTGATGCATTAGCCAATAGCTCTGCATAAGTTTAAAGTGCTCAGCACAAATGTCTACAGGCATCATTAAATGTGAATATCTCTAGCACATGCCTGATGCCCACCAATAGTCTGCTACCACCCCATATGGACCACTTATAGAATATGATACTGATACATTTTCATATTGTAATACCATTGCTACCTGTGAACTAAGTAGGACCTCAGTTAGCATTTTTGGAAGGTGTTTTTCTTTAACTTTCAAAGCCAGGCAATGAAGATGTCAACCAAGAGGAAGCTGCAGTGCATCCAGTTCCCCAAAATGGACTGATGACAAGAATCTCCAGATATTAGCTATCTACACTGGGTGTAAATGGAGGATGCGAGCACAACTGAGGAATTTTGCACAGATTGACATTTGGAACCCAACTGTGAGGGAGCACAGTCATCTTCAGGGCAGGTGTGCAGGTCTGGCACTGATATGGCAACCTTCACCAGTGGAAGTGGGATGATTTGCAGGACAGGATCGCTCAGGTTTGAGATCAGCCCCCAGATGTCTACAGTAAGTGCCAAAATCCACACCTTAACACCTTTTACTTACTGTTGGCATTTACTGACCATATATGTTGTTATATGAAGTAGGTCCATTTTGATTCTATATGCAATACATAGATGAACATGATAGGGAACTTCTAATGGACTTAAAACGTTAAATTAAAATAAGATGGAGGTTTAACTGTGCATACAGCAGACATCCACAAACTAGCTTAGCCAAACAAGCAGGTGAGCAGAATATGTAAGTTACATCAGGTACTATGATGTAATGTATTTAATGTATAGATCCCAATGAAACTGCTAGTCAGTTTGAGTAGAATTTCAGCCATGGAAACTACTGTGCTGTGCATTAGCTCACCTTGTTGAGCAGTGTAGCAATGCATATTAAGGTAGATTATCCATTGGTTCAAATTCCTCTAATTCATTGATATACGCAAAATGTATGAACAAAGCCTTATGATTTTCTTAAATCCATATTCATATGTTTTAGGGATGTGTACTGACTGAGGGAGAAATCTTAACACTTATTTTATTTTTGGAGTGCACTAACACCTACAGCACCTAGGCAGCGGATGACTATGCATTTTGCCATTATCTATAATTCTTTCAGAATGTACTAACTATACCAAGTACTTTCTTAACACGGATGGATGTTATTCTATTGCAGTGATAATAAAAGTGACATTTTGTGAGCTTTGTAGTAAATGTTCATTAACTCATTATAGCCGAGTGAGGCTTCATGCGTTTCTGCAGTTACATCCTACTGACACCTCTAGGCCTCAGATATTATTTGTTCATATTTGCATGAACAACTCCAAAATCATGCTACATACAAGGTATCAGAAGATTTCATCTTAAAGCATACATGATGGCAAACACAATTTATTGATATTTGATCTATGTCTGATGCAGCTAAAGATATATTGAATATTATTTGTACAGTGTTTATTTGTAT
Source organism: Protopterus annectens (assembly GCF_019279795.1). Lineage (NCBI taxonomy): Eukaryota > Metazoa > Chordata > Ceratodontiformes > Protopteridae > Protopterus > Protopterus annectens. The sequence continues at coordinate 736,074,491 of NC_056727.1, read as the reverse complement.
TGGAATAACTTTCATATTTCTCTAAATATCTCAACATTCAGGTAACACAGACAGAACTGAATAGTCTCATATGAAAGCTCACAGATGTATGAAGAAAGTTCTGCTGGCAGTATGTCTTGCTTGAATACTTACTGAGATATCATAAGCTGTTTATACAACATTATAAAAATAATATTCACTGCCTTTATTTTGGTTTTGAAATCCAGTTTAAAACATCGAACTGAATGAACACCATCAAAATAAAGATTAATTTATCCTGACTAGTTTGGCATTTACAATTTTCTAGTAACACTTATGGTTCCAGAAATATGACTATTTGTTTTAACTGTAAGGTGATAACTTCATTTTTTAAAGGCTCAAGCTACACCCGTTGGTATACACTCAAAAGAGCTGTACTGGAGGGAATGAGTTAACATGCATTACTTCTTGACTGAATCAGAGAAAAGTGCCATTGCTGCACCATGCATTTGATATGACAGAATATAGTAATTACATTGAACATACTTGAAATGTGGTGATGTAAGCACTGCACTGTGGCATACCTGATTGGTTTACCATTTTGGCTTGTCTCACTAACTGCACTCCTAAATGATACGTTGTTTTGGGATAGAACCCCCCGTTGTCTTTTAATTGTTGTCATGGAATTTAAAAATTCAGATGTGTTTTACTTCTGACCTATTTGAGTGATCTCTGTTTTGAATTACTAGAATATTCCATGCCATGGATAACTATGCATTCTTTCATTATCAGCAGCAATTCTAGATACTTCCATGCCATTTATGTATACTTCAATAGATCATATGCTCACAAAATCAAAACACAAATTGTCAGGACAAAAAGATTGCAAACTCTTAACAATTAAACTGTATTATGTCAAATCTTGTAAGAATGAAACACATACTGTGCATGTCAAAGACCAATAGGAGGTGTTCAATGGAGATTGTGGGTCACTGACAAAATCAGCTGCTCCATTTAAACAATTCAATTAAGATAAAAATGTAACATTTGTGTGCCCCCACACCCCCTGCAAACTCCGAGATCACACTACCGTGGAAAACAAAGATAAATTTCCCAGTCCTCACTGTACTGCGATCTCCATTCCGAAATGTTGAAAATGTTACATTTTTATCTTAACTCTTTGACATCCACAGTAAGTGTTTCATTTTTACAAGGTCCGACATAATACACTTTTGCTGATATGAGGTTGCGATCTTTCCATCTCGGTAATTTGCGTTTTGATTATTTGAGCATTCAATCTACTGAAAGTGGATCCATTACTGCATATTTCTTGGTGTTCCTATTGCAGCTTGTTTCAAAATCAAAATAAATGTATACTCAGCATTATATATTTCATGATTATTAGTCACTAACATTGATATTTTGCTGAGCAGGGATATTTTGGGAACATCGCAGTGGACTGTGCATTCTACTTGAGTGTGTTTTGTAATCACAATTCATTTACAGCATATCTTACCATGCTTTCCCTTAACTCTGGCATATTTGAAGGGTTAGCATGAGAGATCATGTATATAACTGTATATAACATGTATATAAAATTACCTTGCTTTTGTAGGTTCAAATACCCCATCATTTATTTACATTTTATAATTCACATCTATGTGTTTGTTAGAAAGATATGTTTGTTTCTTCACCTACTTTATTATTTTTATTGTTGACTTACCTTATCCTCTTATTGTGATGATGACTATATTTTGGTCCCTGTCCATACTTTCTATAATGTGTATGCTTATATTAGATGTACACCATCTACTTGTACATTAATCCAGCCATACTAATTGTTAAACATTCTAGATATACATTTTCATTGTTATTGGTATAAGTGTGCATGCTACTGTTCAGTTATGTAGCATTTGTCCTTTATATGCTGTATGCTATATGACAGTATATACACATTGCATATATTATTGCTGGATATATACTAAGCTTGTAAAGGCCATTCCACTTAACATTACTGAGCAGCTGAAGAGATCACAGAGGTTCCCCACCAGGAGAATCCACGGCCTCAAACATCTACCCTACACAGGTAGGCTAAAAGCCCTATCCCTCTATTCAGTTTCATACAGACTCTTCAGAGGTGACTTCTGTCTGGCATACAAAGCAATCTCAGACCCTGCCTTGATGGGACTGCTGCATATCTGCAAGTCAAGCTCCACTCGAGTAACCCGCTTACTTGAGCTTGACTTGTTGGCAGGACAGATTTGTGTCCAGAGACTCCCCCATCTGTGGAATAGACTCCCTCTCCATGTGAAGCAGAGTACCTTATTGTCCCCTTTTAATTGCAACCTGGATAACTGGATGGGAAACAGAAAATACACCATGGGATTCCACCTGTGTCCCTGCTAGATAGGGGCTTTGGGTGTTGACTTGTCTAACTATGGGTTAAACTCTTGGCTAGGCCCATAAGGGCTTCAGGGCCAATAGCCAAGTAACTTCCTTTAATCCTATGATCCTTTGAGCATATAGCACAACACCTGTTGAATAACATTAGTCCATGTATCCAATGCCGATCACATTATTGTTCGGATGATACACTGAGAATGTCTCACATGTTATCCAGAAGTCACGTCATATATCATTATTAATATACAGACAAGGACACATGGTATGTCATGTTTCTACTGCATACTCATAGATCATTGTTATTAGACTTCCATTAAGTGCTTCACAAATAGCAAAGATCAAGTAGGTAGGGAGGCAGGGTTCTGAACTTAGGTATGAACATAGGTGAATACTATATGCTTGAATCCAGCTTCCATTTGCTTCCAGTCTGCCCACTTAGAGTGTGTGATACAATTACGCTGTGATATAACTGTCACTCCATGCTAATTGTGACCTAGGATTGTACAACACTGCTGGACAATGTGATTAATTTACTAAGAGTAAATTCAGACCTCACTAATCTTAACGTTAAACCTCATAATGTACAATCAGTTTTGGAACTTAACTTTTCAAATTTTATTCCTTTAAGTGTTGAGGAAAGTGCATGAAACAGAGTGAATTCACAGGCTGGAGAAGCAGTGAAGGGAGAAAGATATGTGTTATTATCTCCAGCCTTATTTTTGTATAGTAGGATCATTGGCATGTGTCCATTTTCTGGATATGAATTATATATTTTATTTATTTATTGACATTTGATTACTGGGAAAGTCCAACTGGGAAGAAGCCAATTTTCAGCTGAGGCCTGGGGAGGAATATTATTCAAATGGCATTGTTGCATTCAAATTAGATGGCAAGATTTCCATCATGCATTCAAACAATATATAAGTGTAAATTGAAATAAAATGCACCAAGTTAACACACAAACATACGTTTATTCAAACCAAAAATAAAAATAAAAATGGTTAGCGCTTTCACAACTACACTAGTTGCTTCATCAGACTAGTGTAGTTGTGAAAGCGCTAACCATTTTTATTTTTATTTTTGGTTTGAATAAACGTATGTTTGTGTGCTAACTTGGTGCATTTTATTTCATTTTACGTATCTGTTTTATGCACCTTGTTTTTACCCTGAGTAATTTGTATTCTTTTTGTTTGAATATATAAGTGTAAATGTATTGCATATACCTTTTGCTAAGCATTTTTCGTCGTGAAAATTCCATGTGTACATGCCCTTCCGATATTAAGGTTTTATGTCCATTTCATGGATATGAATATTACTCAGATGGCACCCATGCATTCAAATTAGATGACAAGATTCCCATCATGCATTCAAAAGGTATATATTTTAAGTGTAAGTGTATTGCATATACCTTTTGCTCAGCATTTTTCTTTGTGAAAAGTGTGTGTACATGTCCTTCCAATGTTAATGTTTTATTCTGAGGGCATAGGCTGTTTGTTGACACAATCAAAATGATATTCAACTTTGTTATACTTGCACAGAGTGCTCAATGCTTTTGTCTTATGTATAACTCCTGTTGCTGTATTGGTGAATACTGCCGATAGTATGCAACACAACATTTACTGTTTTAGTTAGGTTAACAGCAGACAGTGAGCACCTTGTATGTACAGTAAGGTAGTGGTTCCCATCCCAGCTTACTACATAGCGTGTATACTTATATGTTGAAACGGTGTCTGATGACTAACATTATCATTGATGTTACTTTATGACAGCAAGTAGACACAATGTCTAAAACTTATTTGGTGACACTGTGGGCCACTCGTATTAGCCTTCCTCTTGGTCAAATGACGATTTGTATTGATAGTAACATTACATAGTAAGCTTGGACACCCTTTGTTATGGGCCTTAAAGTAGCTGATAAGAAGTTCTGGTGCCAGTGATAACTGCCTTATAGTCAGGGCAGAAAGGGGCATAGCTAGTAAACCTGCACCAGCCTTTCCCAGGTGTGTGTGTGTGTGTGTGTGTGTGTGTGTGTGTGTGTGTGTGTGTGTGTGTGTGTGTGTGTGTGTGTGTGTGTGTGTGTGTGTGTGTGTGTGTAAAACAACTCTCCAACAGTGTATGTGTCAACTACTTGGGCAGGGACATGAACCACTGGTTGGACAGAGAGAGGGTTGAAGGACTTGGCTTGGAACCTTGGCTAAGGACTTAACTCTATAGATGTGCCAGTGGGGAGTCTTATTGGGAATCTGGAGAAAGAGAGAGAAACCAGCCCTGGACTGACTGTCATCTTTGTGTGCTCTTAAGGGAAACTGCAGTTGATGCAGAGAGCTGCATCTGGTAATACTGTGTGTGTAACCGTCATCCTCCCAGTGTACATCCCCCACTGGTGCCAGTGGTGAGGATTGAGTCTGCTTGATTCCTAGTCCAGTGGTGGAGCATCACATTTATTGGTGGCAGTGGTGGGATATCCACATATTGGGATTCAGTCATGAGGATATTGAACTCCTATAACCTGTAAACAGTGGTCACTAAAGAAGGTGTTTGTACTGTCAATCAGCCACACAGTGAACATTCAGAGTTTCATATCACAATAGTTTTATTTATTATTTGTTAGCTTAGTTAGTCAGGGAGAGCAGGCAAGAATGTCAGCAGAGGAGTATGGCAAGCTGACAAGGAGCCAGTTGGCTGAGATGTGCCAAACCAAAGGAATGGGGCATGCCAGCCTGACTAAAGCAGAAATTATTGTAGCCTTAATCACAGCTGCATCACAGACCAGCAACCAGGAAGACAAGCAGACTGGCCTTGGGGATGTACAACTCAGAAAATGGACAGTTCAACTTTGCCTCAGAGAACTTAAAAATCCATCTGGAGTTAAAGAGACTTGAACTGGTGACCAAACGGTTGGAACTAAAATCAGCAGAGAAACTGCAGAGTTTGGAGGCTGAAGAAAATGAGAGGCAGAGGCAACATGAAAAGGAAATTCTGACTCTTTACCAGGGTTGTGGAGGTAATGGGCAATGGCATAACTGAACCCCAGAAGCAATAAAGGTCAGTACATTTCTTCCACAATTTACAGAGGGTGATAAGTTTGATTGTTTTATTTATATATTTAAAAGGGCATGCAAACAGTATAATATTTACCAAGGGCTCTGGGTACGGTTCCTGACCCCCTTACTCCATGATAAAGCTGTAACTGCTGTTTATAAATTGTCTGATACTGATTGCTTAAATTATAATATGTTAAAATTGTTTATTGGAGTGTATAAGTTAACAACTGAAGCTTATAGAAAATAAGTTTTGTGAGCATAGATGCAAGGCAGATAAAAGTGTGTGTAAATATATTGCTGAGTTAAGCACTTATTTTCATAGATGGGTGAGTGGGTGTCAGGTGACCACTTTTGAAGGGCTGACAGACCTTTTGGTGAGGAAGCAAGCCCTTAGCACTTTGCCTGAGGACATGAGAATCTGGTTAGAAAATAAGGAATGTAATGCCACAGATGAGTTGGGGGAAAGGGAGACCTATACCTAGCAAGCAGGGCATCACTGCACAGAAAAGAGATACCCAATGCTGCTCATGGATCTAAGGGAACCCACAGTGGGCAGCCTAAACAACCCCAACAGAGTCCACCAGTAACAGGGGAAGCCATTATTTCAGGTACATGTCCAGGTCCAATAGTTAACTGTTTTAAATACAGTGAGTCCAAGTAGCATATAGATGTCCATGGAGGCAAGGTGGGGAACAAAAGGTGGGACAGCCAGTAAGTGGGAATGACAGAATACCAGCAGTAAGTTGTCTGGAGACAACAAGGGTACCAAACTACCACAAAAAGTTATATCCTATATTAGTAGATGGAAAACAGCCCATTGCTAAGAGAAACACAGCCTCTGACATAACCATTGTGAAGCCTGCAATGATTATAGAGGAGCACTACTTGCTTGGGCAGTCTACTCCAGTCAGAGCTTTAGGAGGAAACCCATTCCAAATATCTTTGGTTGGGTTTCACCTTGACTGGGAGGGTGGAAAAGGAAGCAAGCAAGTAGGTGTGGTTGAGGATATCAGTGCAGATATCCTGATAGGGAATGATTTTGATAATGAAGTACCTTGGGTGCATGCAGTTACCCACAGTCAGGCTTGGAGACAAGCATGTGGGTCTGCTAGCCTGGGGGGAGAACCCCGACAGACTGCACACTTGAAGCCAGGACTGGTGAGGTGGCTACTTCAGGGAGGGAGCTACCCTGTAGCAGTGACACTAAAGGTGAGCCACAGCTGCTTGTGGGTACTGATGATCCCTTGGAAAGAGTGACTGCAAGGACAGAGATGAGTAGTAGTAGTTCCTACGCTGACAGTGAAGCACTGCTGTCAAAGAACACCAGACATCCTGTGGAAGGCGAGCTAGGAAGGGTTATCAAGAGAGAGAGTTGAGAGAGGCTCAGCTCTCAGACCCTACATTACAAGAACTGAGGGAGGTAGCCAGTGAGGCACCTGATTCTCAAGGAAAGAGGAATCTGTATACTGGGACAAAGGGTTACTGTATAGACAGTAGACCCCTGAGGGAGGGCTAGAGGGTGACAGAATACAGCAGTTGTTAGTGCCCAGAGCCTACCATCTGGCACTTCTAGCCATAGCCCATGGCATTCCCTCTGCAGATCATATGTGCATAAAGTGCACAAAGACACATATTATGCAGAACTTTTATTGGCCTGGGGTTTCCAGAGATGTAACAGGGTACTGCAGGACCTGTGAGCAATGCCAAAAGGTAGACATAGCAGGAGACATAGTCAAACCTCTTTTGTTGCTTTTGCCTGTGATTCAGGAGCCATTTCAGCAGGTAGCTATGGATATTCTGGGGCCTCTGAGTACGCAAAATTGCACAGGGAAAAAGTATATCCTAATGGTACTAGATTATGCTACCAGCTACCCTGAGGTGGTGGCACTGTCCTCCTTTGAGGCAGAAAAGGTGGCAAATGCTTTGTTAGATATTTTCAACAGGGTAGGTTTCCCAAAAGAAATACTGACAGAGGTGCCAATTTCATGTCAGACCTGCTGGCTTGCCTGTGGGAGCACTGTGGGATGAAGCACCTAAAGACCACCCCCTACCACCCCCAAACTAATGGTCTGGTAGAGAGGTTAAACTCTACACTAAAGACCATGCTACATGCATTTGCAGACCAGTTTAAGAGGGGGTGGAACAAATAGTTTCCCCATTTGTTGTTTGCTTACAGAGAGGTGCCCCAGGAATCCACAGGTTTTTCACCCTTTGAGTTGCTGTATGGGCACAGGGTGAGGGGACCTCTAGAGTTGATTTGTGATGATGGGAGGGTGAGTGTGAATCCCACAAGGAGCCTGTTGTGGCATATGTCCTAAACCTTAAAACAAGGCGCAGGGAACTCATGGGCTTGGCCCAGGAGAACCTGGCAGAAGCCCAACAGCAGAAAAAGGTCTGGTATGACAGGGATGCTCGAGCCAGACAGTAAGCTGTGGGGTTGCAGGTTATATTTCTCATTCATGTCAGGCACAACAAGCTGCAGACATCTTGGGAGGGACCCTGCAAAGTGGTAAGGAAGGTCAGTGATGTTAACTACATGGTAGAACTGCTAGCAGGAGGCAGGGGCACAAGCTGTACCATGTTAACACCATGAAACCTTACCATGATAGGGAGGCCCTGGTGCTAAGTATTTGCAGTAGAAGGCAGGAGGAGTCTGAGGGAGATCTATGGCTACAGGGAGCCAGCCAGCAAAATCCCAAATTACTATGGTGGAGCCTAGGATTGCAGGCATATGCTATGACAGCGCAACACTGTACCGGGGTCAGCAATGCAAAGGCAGCTGGGAACTCAAGACAGGGAATGAGCTAGTGTATTCCCAGATAGGCTCATCCCTCTCAAGCAACATTTCTCAAGGATCACTTGAAAAACTATCTTGAGTCTTGGAGAGGGGAAGAAGTGAAACAAAGGGGGATACTGCCAGCACAGCTATCTGGAATTTTGTAAATAATTATATTTCATTTGTGGATATCAACATGATTTATATAAGATACTTGTGTTACAACTGTATTAGAAATGGATATTATGTGTATATCAGACTTGTTTGTACAGACGTGTGTTGAAAAGGGTATTTGCAAAATACTTGTCTTTAAAATGTATCCACAGTGTATCGTATTGTAAATGAACAGAAATGTGCATGCACTATTGTAACTGTTTAAATTTATATATGTTAACAGTGGAAACTGGAACAGAGAAGGTTAACTTCATAAAAGATGAAATTAAATTACTTTATGGCAGCAAGGGGACACAATGTCTAAAACTATGGAACTTTCTGTATTCACTTGGAAGTGATTTTATTGTTTTATGACTTCCAGTCTTTGCCACCGATCTGAGGAAAAGCCCTTGTCTATGTATTATTATTGGCAGATGCTAAATGCTACCAGCTGCCATCAATGGTGTTTTTGAACCTGGGATAGAATCAGATGACAAGAAATTATATCATTCTGCAAGCTATCCCAGCAGTAATATTTGATATATTAATTTGAGAACTCTCTTAGTGAGAGACAGCATTCTGTATTCTGTCTTGGGCCTGACAAGATCCATTCACCACACCTCTACCTTGCTCCTTGAGTAAGTCTAGGGAACAGTATAATTCTCTTAGATATGGTCAAGAATATAGCAACATCTAATTTAGATATTTTTCTTTGTTTATTTGCGACTGTCCTGCAATGTTGTTTTAAATATTTCCTGTGATTTTGAACTGAGATGTCACTGTAAACAGTATATACTGAGTATTTTCTTGTTCTTTTATTGTTTATTATTAAATACATTTAAACATTGTGGCTGATCTGTGTAGAGATATTTAAGTTCTGAGACTACTTGCATATTTATTTGGTGACACCGTGGGCCACTCATAATAGCCTTGCTCTTGGTCAAATGACAATTTGTATTGATAGTAACATTACACAGTAAGACTGGACACCCTTTGTTATGGGCCTTAAAGTAGCTGATAAGGGGTTCTGGTGGCAGTGATAACTACCTTATAGTCTGGGCAGAAGGGGGTATAGCTAGTAAACAAGTGCCAGCCTTTCCCAGGTGTGTGTGTGTGTGTGTGTGTGTGTGTGTGTGTGTGTGTGTGTGTGTGTGTGTGTGTGTGTGTGTGTGTGTAAAACAAATCTTCAAGAGTGTGTGTGTATCAGCTACTTGGGCAGGGATATGAAGCACTGGTTGGACAGAGAGAGACTGTTGGAGGACTTGGCTTGGAACGCTGGCTAAGGACTCAACTCTATAGCTATGCCAGTGGGGAGTCTTACTGGGGATCTGGAGAAAGAGGGAGAAAGCAGCCCCAGACTGACTGTGGTCTCTGTGTGCCCTTAAGGGAAATTGCACTTGATGCAGAGAGCTGCATCTGGTAATACTGTGTGTGTATCTGTCATCCTCCCAGTGTACGTCCCCCACTGGTGCCAGTGGTAAGGATTGAGGCTCCTTGATTACTGGTCCAGTGGTGAGGCATCACAATTGTAAAGGTCCCACTTGTTAGTATCTATGTGAATGTGCACAAGTCTGTGAGAGCACTTTGTTACATAAATAATTTCAATCTACTTGTTCATATGGTAATTGTGATTTGTTACCTGGGCTATAGTACTCCTTGCTTTGTATTTAAGTATGTATTATAAATGGCCTAATTACAGGCACAATAACGCTGAACTCAGGAAAATATAAGCATCTTCTTTTCAATATTGCTACTACATTTGTTAGTAGGATATTTCTGGGTTCATTAGCACATATTTGAATTGACAAGAAAATGTTTATGTCCGTTATGTAAATACAGCATGGTCCAAGCAAGACTATGCTGGCATTTGACATGGCATACTGCACAGAAGATACTCTTTCATTTGATTCCATTTCTTATCTAAGCATGTTGATGTTATCTGTTACCCATGATGCACTGTACAAATCATTTGCATCTGATTGTTAACTGCAAACATTTATATGTACAAATGGTGATATTCTACATATCACATATCTGGCTTATGTAATCTCCACATGTAGCAGACATCGCATTTATTACATATTTATGATTGCATGTTACTGTTGTAATGACATGTATGTGTGTGTGTGTGTGTGTGTGTGTGTGTGTGTGTGTGTGTGGTAATTATTGTTTATCATCTGTACCTGCTGATTTATAAATGTGCTACTTCTCATAACTTTCATAGTGTCATCCCATAATTTTAATGCTATATTTATGATGTATATGTGCAACACTCCTTTGTATATGTAGTTTGAAGACATTTGTTAGGGTGTTACTGCCAATCATGTGATAGTGTCATTACTTCATACACAGTGTCTTAATCATGTGATGCACAAACATTTCTAGGTTTTCTTACGCATTTGAATATTTTCCTTAGCTTCCAGTAATGTGTCCTTTACACTTATGTTACATCCTTACATGACCATATCAATAGGTACACAATCATTATATCAGTCACATATAGGGTATGATGGTGTCAATTGCACATTTAATATAATGTAATTGTGTTACACTATGTTGCCATATGTAATTATTTTACATTATGTTACCATATATGGTTACTATACTCATCACTATGTGCAGCTGTTATTGTTCTTTTGATTGCATAACTTTAGACAGGTACATATATCTGTTGATGCATTAGATATACCTTGGCTTATGATACTCCCTGTTTTTAATTTCTCCAAGTTTTTTGGGTTTCTAATACCATGATGGGAATGTACCCCATTCCTAAGCCAAAGTACGATTAAAGTTCATGAAATTAGTATTGTTTCAGTCTTTGACATCAGCCAAAAGTGCTCTTCGTAGCACCCAAAATGTGCCCAGTAATGACTCCTTCTGCAATTCGTATGGAGTTACATGTTTTGGTTATATATCTAAATATGATTGTAGATTCTTTTTATAAGACCCATTGCTCCTACTACTATTGGAACTGTCTGGGTATCTTTCTTCCACATTGCACTCATTTCTGCCTGCAAATCCTGATATTTTATGACTTTATGTCTTTCTGTATGCAAGATACTGTAGTCACCAGGTGTGCCGATTTCAGTGATCAAGGCTACTTTTGTCTTCTTTTCATGGACCACTATATCCATTTTTCTACCATCTATCTTTTGAACTGTTGGTAATGGGTGATCCCATGTGATGTAGACTTCAACATTTTCTATGATGTTTTGTGGCTCATGTTTCCAGTATTTTTCAGCAACTTCAATACCATAATGTTTGCACAATCCCCAGTGCAACAGTCTTGCCACATTATTATGCCTTTCAGTATACAGTCCTTCTGCCAATAGTATGTCACAACCAACAACAAGGTATGCAACTGTTCCCAATTCTGTTTTACATAACCTAAATTTGTCTGTTTCTCCCACATATTCAATAGACTTTGTAAACCAACATGTATATAGCCCACTATCTTGGGCCGCCAATATTAACCTTTCATCTCTTGGTTTGAATTCACCTCTCCTTAACCATTCTTGCATTCAATCCTGATCAACATGAGGTTCTTCCAGAAGTTTTCTATACTTGCAACTATATTTATGCATTTTCCACATTTCTTGCCTTCTCATTAGGTCCTTCACCTTATATTCTTTCTTTTGTTTTTTGGCACATTCAGTTGCTGCCTGATTTTTATCTACATGTGGTTTGATTTCCATTCCTGCTTGACACTGATAATCTACTGCTAGATTAAGCAGAGAATTCATTTTAGATTTATTCTCCTCATGTTTCAAAACTTTCACTATGTTTGGGTTTTGTGAGGTCGGCAGATATGTGTGCAGTTCCAAAATTGCAGATCTATAGATGTAAGCAGTTTCAAGGAGGCCCATCCCTCCTTCGGAATGGGAAATATATAATCTTGGTAGGCACTGATTTTGATAAATCAGTTGGTGAGCAGGAATCATCGTTCTTGTTTTCCTATCTAATCGATCCAACAAGTTTTGGGGCCAGTCAATCACTCCAAAGCTGTACGTTAGGACAGGAAAAGTAAATTGGTTTATAGCTTGGATCTTGTTCCTATATGTCAGTGTTGTTTTCAGTATTAATTTAAGTCTTCTAAAGTATTCATTACTAAGTTTTATTTGCATTTGTTCATGTTTTATTGTTGATCCTTTATCAGTTCCCAAATATGTATACACTCCTTCTTGCTGAAGTTCTTTTATACTATATTATTGTCCCAAACTGATGTTTTCAGTTCTTCTTCTGATGAGCTATACAGTTTTAAATCATCAGCAAAGAGAAGATGAGAAGTCTTTATCCTTTGTTGTTTTCTAGGAGGCAAGTTATAGCCATGGCCTAAGCTGTTAAGTAGGCCATGTTAATGGTTTTAGGGCAAGACAATAGCAGCTATGACAGAGTCACCCTGGAATATCCCCCTTTGAATTTTTATCCCTGGGATAATAATTTGTCCTTTATCATGGCTTAATTGCAAAGTGGTCTGGCACTGTTTCATGGTCACTGTAATGTAGTCGATCAGTGTAGAGTGTATCTTATACATTTTAAGCACTCTTTTTATCTATGAATGTGGAATACTATCAAATGCTTTTTTGTAGTCAATCCTTGCCATACTTAGATTATTCCCCTTTTTACAGTTCTCCACTATGACTTTATTTAACAGAAAATGATCCCTTGTTCCATATGACTTTCTTTTATTGCCCTTTTATTCTATTGCCATAATTGAGTTTTCTTATAAATGACTATAAACTCTGTCTACATCAATTCTATTGCATGGTTTATACATCGTTGGAAGGCAAGTTATTGGTCTATAGTTTTTAGGGCAGCTTGCAGGTTCACTCTTAAGTAGGAGCATTGTTTTTTTTTTCTTTTGTTAGCCTGGTTGGTGTCTGTCATGTGGATTAAATACTGATAGTTTAGGATATGTATGTGTGAGTATGTCCTTTACAGGCCATTTTAAATGCTTCTCTGACATGTAAGCAGATTTCTCATATCTTTTATCAGTTACTTTCCAAATGTTAATGGCATGATTTCTTAGCTAACTTTGTTATTGGCAGTAAATATACTGGCACATGACTTAGATGATGTCTGTTTGTGCAAAAGGGTAAGGGTATATTGCTTGCCATCTTCAGCCTATTACGTGAATGCATTATATATAACATGAATCCATTCCAAATGTGTTGCGCAGTACCATCTGACTTGCGTAACAGATATGTTTGAAAGTGTAAGGGTTCGGTTTATTGTGGATTTGTACAGACAGAACTGATGGATTAATTCTCATGTAACTAATACATCACATACATAACACTTGGTTAATGCACATGGAGCATGACTCATATATATTGCTGTACATATTGCTGCTTCTCTTTTCCTTTTGAGGTTCCTTCAGGAATACGTAAGGATGTACAATTACTGTCATGTTGCAGAGCATGGCGCCCCTGCCAGTCCACCTATTCATCAACGATGACGACTTTCTAGTTGGCATCTGAGCACCAGGCCAGAAACCAGAATGATGATGATGGCAATGAGGGACCAGGACCAGCACATGCCATTATTCCAGCAGGGCAACAGAGACAATGTACTCCACCATGCCAGCAAGATGACTTGAGGGACTAGATCTGTGACATCATCGATTTGTTCCAGACCCAGATGAGAGACATGATGGGGAATTTCTTCCAGGAGATGGCAAGAACCATGCACAACTCCTTCCAGAAAATCATGTGTGAGATCATTTGTGATATTCAACCCCATCAGGGAGGGCCCTCAAGACCATACGTATTATCTTTGTGATTCATTCATATAATGTTGCCCCAATGGTGTGTTCCTATTCAGCTAATTTTGCATTATTAGGCAGACATTTGTGCACATATCTCACACTGAGGTCATGTTTGTAGGGTGTACCTTGTGATGCACACTTTACAATTCATTTTTGTATGGGGCTGTATATATTGTTGATGATGTATGACAGTTGTTACATTATGATACTGCCAATATCACCATGTTGTCACAATCTCATCAGATGGCAACATCCCTGCATACAGTGTTACAGATAGCAAACAGGTATTCCTGCACTCTGTATGTGACTTGCCTCTTCTGTGTGCAGTGCACAATGACAGTGTTACTACAGATGCAGTCTACCTTTATTGTTACAGATATGTCTGCCACAGGTGGTATTCTGCCTGTGTGACACACTTGTCTTTCTGGCAATGTTCACATGCATACATGGACAATTTTTGTCATTAGCAACTGTGATACATTACACATTTTACATTTCATAACATTCCACACATGCAGATTTAGTGCCATTCTCCTGTGACTATTTTCAAATGGGTGATACATGTGCACATTTCCTCAAACGTGGTCATGTTTTGATTTAGATATGTCTGTTTACATACATGGCAAAGCAATGTATTTGCTCCAGTAGTGACATTGGTGGGTCAGGAAGTCTTATTGGCACTCTGCTTTTGTGTGTGATGGTTAATGATAAGTTGTGTGTTATGTACACTGTTTTATTCTACCAATGTAATGTATGCCTCTGGCAAGAAAATGTCCATATCTTGTCAGATTGCCATTATTGCTGACATGGACTGGCATTCCCCATTGTCTTTTTGGATTCCATGTTGTTATAGTATGAATGGCAGGAGGGCACAAGTAGTGAGTAATCATAACATGTGGTCTATTTATTCTGGCACACACTGCTGTAGCATGCATATAGCTATGTTCAAACATGTTGATACCTTGCCTGTATAAATCACATGTTAACATACCTGTCCAATGGTCGTATGTATAAAATGGCAGCCTTCATTTGTATGGGTGCAGAACTGAATGCCCCTAACATTACAGAAACATAATTTACCCATTGTATGGCTATAGTATGTATGTGTCTTTCACCCACATATATTGGCCATAGTTGCATATATAAGACGGCCCTTTAATTAGACATACTCTTTTACATGTTCTATTCTCATCACTTTCTGTGAGTGCACCACCTGTCATCTTATGTTAGCATGGCAGAAAAAGATAGGTTTGTGACATTCAAACCAACTTTTGTTAGGTACGTATGCCATTCGCTGTTTAAGTGTTGCACATTACTGTGTTGTTTGTGTTATTTGTATACAGACATGTTTATAGTCATCACCAGTTCACACTGAACATGTCTCAGACATTGGCTATTTGCTTCAATATGCCTTGCAGTCAGCTTGCAGTCCATCTTGTGTTGGGGACATGTTCATGTGCAATTAATTTCCATAGTTATGTTTGCCCTACTTTATTTTGTGCTAGCTTTCCTTTGCTACAATTTCCTTACTAATGCAGACATATGCTGTTCATTTCCCTTTCCCCTTATTGCTTTGGCCTATATGTTTGAAATATGCATGGCATATGTATATGTATATGTTCACCTACCTGTAACTTATATTCATTGTAATGTAGGTGTCCTGGGACAATATGACATTGTGCCACCATGTTGGGTATCACACACACATCTGTGGCATATACACACAAGGTGGTAGTAATTCAGTACATTCCATCAGTGTTTATATTTTACTTGTGTTGTGCATTACCCAGACATTTGTATTCTTCCTGCATATGAACAGGCTTACTTCCTTAGCTTTTACTATTCCTGTAACATTGTATATGTATCACCATATTCTTCAAATTTCATGTCATTGGTGTGGGTATGTTTGATGAGCCTTTCTTATGTTTGGCTTGTGTGATGTTGTTGCATGCCACACATCTACACTGCATACCTGAACACCATCTGTGTTGCCTCTGGCATGGAATGTCTTCTTTGACACCTGGATCCCATTTTTTCTCTCCTAGTGCTGTGTATATGTATTGGTTTATTACACAGCTGCATTATTATGTTGCTGCAGTCTTCTGCCTGGCACTGTGCTTAACTGTTTGCCTATCGCATGCATGGTTGGAGGGTCTAACCTGTCTCCACTTGCCTGCTCCTACACGTCCTTGACTGGATTTGATCATCCTTGCTGGTGCTTGGCTTACACTTGCAATGCTGAAAGCCTATTGGGTGTTGATGTTTGAAGCCCATTGTGTACTGCAATGGCAGTACTCCCCATTTAGTGTTCCCTGATACCCTCCTACCATCACTCATACTCCTTTTGGTACGAGTTTGCAACAACAGATTTGTGCATTGGTAAATGTGTATTTGTGAGGAGTATCATGGCTGGTATGCATTCCCACCCTATTTGTCATTTTTCCTCCACCTATGTTGTATAATCCATGTGTGTGCTGTCTGTGTACCTTCCCTATCATTTATGTATATTACCAACCTTTGTCTGTCATGTTTTGTGATATTTGTTATATGTTTCTATTCTCAAAAAAATGGGGCCTATTCCTGAAAAAAAATGTCCATGCCTCTGACTTTCATTCTTATCCTACTTATTCCATCATCGCTCTTGTGTGCACCTCTTCTTCACCCTCATCCCACATCTGCTTTTCTATTACTCTATTTCTTTGGGTGTATGCATTACTTGTGTTCCCCACACATGTTCTGCACCCATTGTTAGCTACTGTTAGCCATGGTGAATTGGCCTTTTTTGCTACTTTGCTTTAATTGATTCATTTTCTAATTGGAAATTTTGCTGTTTATGACAAATTCCATAAATGATGATGGGAACGGTCATACATATCCATTTATGTTTTACAAAGATGCCCATATTTGTTTGCTATTTGTCACGTTTCAGGAATATTGCTGATGCACATTTGTCTTCAACCAGTAATTTCCAAATATTACTGTTATTTTCCATTGAGCTTGTATACATTCCACGTACGTGTATTGTTAATCAGTTTAAGGACACGTTTTCCTTGACATATGATTTTGCCTGGACTGATTGTGTTTGCTCTGATGTTGCAGGGGTTTTTTTTTTGGTGTCTACATTGCACTGAGTTATACCCACTAGACCGGAAAACATTTGTATGTAACTTGGCTTGCCGTAATTATGAAACCTGTCCCATATATTTTCTATTAAAATCAGCCTTTGCATATTTCTTGGCAAATATCTGGTTTATTTGTCCTATGTACCAGAAATTACATACCTCTATGTGCTGACTTCCTGCAGTTAGAGATACTCCACCCCTTCCACTTTTTCTGAAAAAGCTCATACCCTTTCTTTTTCAATTTAATTTACTGCAGAAAAATCAAATCTACCTGTAAAGATTCTCATAAGTTCATTCATACATGTTGCTTAAGTGGTATTGAAAGACCCATACATTCCACAAAATCCTTCTAATCACCCTCCAAGTCTATTTGCATTCCCTTCCTGGGACCTTTTGTAGTAGAGATGTGGTCTCTAAGAAAACCCATAATACCATCATTCGTAACTATATGCAGGACTCCACTCAGAAATCACACAAATAAGTTGTTTAACTGTGTAACACTAATGAGCCACATAATTAAACAATTTCTTTCAACATGTAGGGAATGGGAAAAGCCTTCTCCAGTTTATACCTACTGAATGCTCATGTGAGAAAACACCGGTAGCAAATCACTTAAACATACTGATATGCATGGCCCTTTAAATCCTAACTCTTACTAGCAGAATGGATAAGTTAAATAGATTGAATAATCCAGTAATAAAAGTTTGTTGGTGGTAGAACAAACCAGAGTACCCCATCCTTAGAACATTGCAAATGGCAGTAGTTCTAAGTATAAGTAACACTAGACAATCAAACTGAAAACGTTGCGAGAGGGTGAATAGGCCTTAAAACCTGTCCACTCCAGGCATAATGTATGACCACATAACACCTGTGGCCCAAACAATAATAGAAGGAAGTGCAAATCAAAAAGTATTACAGTACTTTTCCTGTGTGTAAAACCCCTCTGGCCCCATTAGCAGTCCCTTCTGGGATTATGAAATTGTCCTGGGATTTATCAAGAAGATCAAATTCAGAAAGGATGCTGTGCATAATTAATAAGGTTCATTAGCATACAGTGTCTTGGAATTCCATCAGCAAACGTTCCATAAGTTCTTGAATCTCGATGCATTAACCAATAGCTCTGCATAAGTTTAAAGTGCTCAGCACAAATGTCTATAGGCATCATTAAATGTGAATATCTCTAGCACATGCCTGATGCCCACCAATAGTCTGCTACCACCCCATATGGACCACTTATAGAATATGATACTGATACATTTTCATATTGTAATACCATTGCTACCTGTGAACTGAGTAGGACCTCAGTTAGCATTTTTGGAAGGTGTTTTTCTTTAACTTTCAAAGCCAGGCAATGAAGATGTCAACCAAGAGGAAGCTGCAGTGCATCCAGTTCCCCAAAATGGACTGATGACAAGAATCTCCAGATATTAGCCATCTACACTGGGTGTAAATGGAGGATGCGAGCACAACTGAGGAATTTTGCACAGATTGACATTTGGAACCCAACTGTGAGGGAGCACAGTCATCTTCAGGGCAGGTGTGCAGGTCTGGCACTGATATGGCAACCTTCACCAGTGGAACTGGGATGATTTGCAGGACAGGATCGCTCAGGTCTGAGATCAGCCCCCAGATGTCTACAGTAAGTGCCAAAATCCACACCTTAACACCTATTACTTACTGTTGGCATTTACTGACCATATATGTTGTTATATGAAGTAGGTCCATTTTGATTCTATATGCAATACATAGATGAACATGATAGGGAACTTCTAATGGACTTAAAATGTTAAATTAAAATAAGATGGAGGTTTAACTGTGCATACAGCAGACATCCACAAACTAGCTTAGCCAAACAAGCAGGTGAGCAGGATATGTAAGTTACATCAGGTATTATGATGTAATGTATTTAATGTATAGATCCCAATAAAACTGCTAGTCAGTTTGAGTAGAATTTCAGCCATGGAAACTACTGTGCTGTGCATTAGCTCACCTTGTTGAGCAGTGTAGCAATGCATATTAAGGTAGATTATCCATTGGTTCAAATTCCTCTAATTCATTGATATATGCAAAATGTATGAACAAAGCCTTATGATTTTCTTAAATCCATATTCATATGTTTTAGGGATGTGTACTGGCTGAGGGAGAAAGCTTAACACATTTTATTTTTGGAGTGCACTAACACCTACAGCACCTAGGCAGCGGATGACTATGCATTTTGCCATTATCTATAATTCTTTCAGAATGTACTAACTATACCAAGTACTTTCTTAACACGGATGGATGTTATTCTATTGCAGTGATAATAAAAGTGACATTTTGTGAGCTTTGTAGTAAATGTTCATTAACTCATTATAGTCGAGTGAGGCTTCATGCGTTTCTGCAGTTACATCCTACTGACACCTCTAGGCCTCAGATATTATTTGTTCATATTTGCGTCAACAACTCCAAAATCATGCTACATACAAGGTATCAGAAGATTTCATCTTAAAGCATACATGATGGCAAACACAATTTATTGATATTTGATCTATGTCTGATGCAGCTAAAGATATATTGAATATTATTTGTACAGTGTTTATTTGTATTGGAATAACTTTCATATTTCTCTAAGTATCTCAACATTCAGGTAACACAGACAGAACTGAATAGTCTCATATGAAAGCTCACAGATGTATGAAGAAAGTTCTGCTGGCAGTATGTCTTGCTTGAATACTTACTGAGATATCATAAGCTGTTTATACAACATTATAAAAATAATATTCACTGCCTTTATTTTGGTTTTGAAATCCAGTTTAAAACATCGAACTGAATGAACACCATCAAAATAAAGATTAATTTATCCTGACTAGTTTGGCATTCACAATTTTCTAGTAACACTTATGGTTCCAGAAATATGACTATTTGTTTTAACTGTAAGGTGATAACTTCATTTTTTAAAGGCTCAAGCTACACCCGTTGGTATACACTCAAAAGAGCTGTACTGGAGGGAATGAGTTAACATGCATTAATTCTTGACTGAATCAGAGAAAAGTGCCATTGCTGCACCATGCATTTGATATGACAGAATATAGTAATTACATTGAATATACTTGAAATGTGGTGATGTAAGCACTGCACTGTGGCATACCTGATTGGTTTACCATTTTGGCTTGTCTCACTAACTGCACTCCTAAATGATACATTGTTTTGGGATAGAACCCCCCTGTTGTCTTTTAATTGTTGTCATGGAATTTAAAAATTCAGATGTGTTTTACTTCTAACCTATTTGAGTGATCTCTGTTTTGAATTACTAGAATATTCCATGCCATGGATAACTATGCATTCTTTCATTATCAGCAGCAATTCTAGATACTTCCATGCCATTTATGTATACTTCAATAGATCATATGCTCACAAAATCAAAACACAAATTGTCAGGACAAAAAGATTGCAAACTCTTAACAATTAAACTGTATTATGTCAAATCTTGTAAGAATGAAACACATACTGTGCATGTCAAAGACCAATAGGAGGTGTTCAATGGAGATTGTGGGTCACTGACAAAATCAGCTGCTCCATTTAAACAATTCAATTAAGATAAAAATGTAACATTTGTGTGCCCCCACACCCCCTGCAAACTCCGAGATCACACTACCGTGGAAAACAAAGATAAATTTCCCAGTCCTCACTGTACTGCGATCTCCATTCCGAAATGTTGAAAATGTTACATTTTTATCTTAACTCTTTGACATCCACAGTAAGTGTTTCATTTTTACAAGGTCCGACATAATACACTTTTGCTGATATGAGGTTGCGATCTTTCCATCTCGGTAATTTGCGTTTTGATTATTTGAGCATTCAATCTACTGAAAGTGGATCCATTACTGCATATTTCTTGGTGTTCCTATTGCAGCTTGTTTCAAAATCAAAATAAATGTATACTCAGCATTATATATTTCATGATTATTAGTCACTAACATTGATATTTTGCTGAGCAGGGATATTTTGGGAACATCGCAGTGGACTGTGCATTCTACTTGAGTGTGTTTTGTAATCACAATTCATTTACAGCATATCTTACCATGCTTTCCCTTAACTCTGGCATATTTGAAGGGTTAGCATGAGAGATCATGTATATAACTGTATATAACATGTATATAAAATTACCTTGCTTTTGTAGGTTCAAATACCCCATCATTTATTTACATTTTATAATTCACATCTATGTGTTTGTTAGAAAGATATGTTTATTTCTTCACCTACTTTATTATTTTTATTGTTGACTTACCTTATCCTCTTATTGCGATGATGACTATATTTTGGTCCCTGTCCATACTTTCTATAATGTGTATGCTTATATTAGATGTACACCATCTACTTGTACATTAATCCAGCCATACTAATTGTTAAACATTCTAGATATACATTTTCATTGTTATTGGTATAAGTGTGCATGCTACTGTTCAGTTATGTAGCATTTGTCCTTTATATGCTGTATGCTATATGACAGTATATACACATTGCATATATTATTGGTGGATATATACTAAGCTTGTAAAGGCCATTCCACTTAACATTACTGAGCAGCTGAAGAGATCACAGAGGTTCCCCACCAGGAGAATCCACGGCCTCAAACATCTACCCTACACAGGTAGGCTAAAAGCCCTATCCCTCTATTCAGTTTCATACAGACTCTTCAGAGGTGACTTCTGTCTGGCATACAAAGCAATCTCAGACCCTGCCTTGATGGGACTGCTGCACTGAGAATGTCTCACATGTTATCCAGAAGTCACGTCATATATCATTATTAATATACAGACAATGACACATGGTATGTCATGTTTCTACTGCATACTCATAGATCATTGTTATTAGACTTCCATTAAGTGCTTCACAAATAGCAAAGATCAAGTAGGTAGGGAGGCAGGGTTCTGAACTTAGGTATGAACATAGGTGAATACTATATGCTTGAATCCAGCTTCCATTTGCTTCCAGTATGCCCACTTAGAGTGTGTGATACAATTACGCTGTGATATAACTGTCTCTCCATGCTAATTGTGACGTAGGATTGTACAACACTGCTGGACAATGTGATTAATTTACTAAGAGTAAATTCAGACCTCACTAATCTTAACGTTAAACCTCATAATGTACAATCAGTTTTGGAACTTAACTTTTCAAATTTTATTCCTTTAAGTGTTGAAGAATGTGCATGAAACAGAGTGAATTCACAGGCTGGAGAAGCAGTGAAGGGAGAAAGATATGTGTTATTATCTCCAGCCTTATTTTTGTATAGTAGGATCATTGGCATGTGTCCATTTTCTGGATATGAATTATATATTTTATTTATTTATTGACATTTGATTACTGGGAAAGTCCAACTGGGAAGAAGCCAATTTTCAGCTGAGGCCTGGGGAGGAATATTATTCAAATGGCATTGTTGCATTCAAATTAGATGGCAAGATTTCCATCATGCATTCAAACAATATATAGTAATTGAATAAATGCACTGTTAACACACAAACATACGTTTGTTCAAACCAAAAATAAAAATAAAAATGGTTAGCGCTTTCACAACTACACTAGTTGCTTCATCAGACTAGTGTAGTTGTGAAAGCGCTAACCATTTTTATTTTTATTTTTGGTTTGAATAAACGTATGTTTTTGTGCTAACTTGGTGCATTTTATTTCATTTTACGTATCTGTTTTATGCACCTTGTTTTTACCCTGAGTAATTCGTATTCTTTTTGTTTGAATATATAAGTGTAAATGTATTGCATATACCTTTTGCTAAGCATTTTTCGTCATGAAAATTCCATGTGTACATGCCCTTCCAATATTAAAGTTTTATGTCCATTTCATGGATATGAATATTACTCAGATGACAACCATGCATTCAAATTAGATGACAAGATTCCCATCATGCATTCAAAAGGTATATATTTTAAGTGTAAATGTATTGCATATACCTTTTGCTCAGCATTTTTCTTTGTGAAAAGTGTGTGTACATGTCCTTCCAATGTTAATGTTTTATTCTGAGGGCATAGGCTGTTTGTTGACACAATCAAAATGATATTCAACTTTGTTATACTTGCACAGAGTGCTCAATGCTTTTGTCTTATGTATAACTCCCGTTGCTGTATTGGTGAATACTGCCGATAGTGTGCAACACAACATTTACTGTTTTAGTTAGGTTAACAGCAGACAGTGAGCACCTTGTATGTACAGTAAGGTAGTGGTTCCCATCCCAGCTTACTACATAGTGTGTCTACTTATATGTTGAAACGGTGTCTGTTGACTAACATTATCATTGATGTTACTTTATGACAGCAAGTAGACACAATGTCTAAAACTTATTTGGTGACACTGTGGGCCACTCGTATTAGCCTTCCTCTTGGTCAAATGATGATTTGTATTGATAGTAACATTACATAGTAAGCTTGGACACCCTTTGTTATGGGCCTTAAAGTAGCTGATAAGAAGTTCTGGTGCCAGTGATAACTGCCTTATAGTCAGGGCAGAAGGGGGCATAGCTAGTAAACCTGCACCAGCCTTTCCCAGGTGTGTGTGTGTGTGTGTGTGTGTGTGTGTGTGTATGTGTGTGTGTGTGTGTGTGTGTGTGTGTGTGTGTGTGTGTGTGTGTGTGTGTGTGTGTAAAACAACTCTCCAACAGTGTATGTGTCAACTACTTGGGCGGGGACACGAACCACTGGTTGGACAGAGAGAGAGTTGGAGGACTTGGTTGGAACCTTGGCTAAGGACTTAACTCTATAGATGTGCCAGTGGGGAGTCTTATTGGGAATCTGGAGAAAGAGAGAGAAACCAGCCCTGGACTGACTGTCATCTTTGTGTGCTCTTAAGGGAAACTGCAGTTGATGCAGAGAGCTGCATCTGGTAATACTGTGTGTGTAACCATCATCCTCCCAGTGTACATCCCCCACTGGTGCCAGTGGTGAGGATTGAGTCTGCTGATTCCTAGTCCAGTGGTGGAGCATCACATTTATTGGTGGCAGTGGTGGGATATCCACATATTGGGATTCAGTCGTGAGGATATTGAACTCCTATAACCTGTAAACAGTGGTCACTAAAGAAGGTGTTTGTACTGTCAATCAGCCACACAGTGAACATTCAGAGTTTCATATCACAATAGTTTTATTTATTTTTTGTGTAGAACAAAAACCTCTGACTCTCCACGTACAAGAAATAATTTATTCAGGCATAAAAGAACAAACAGTGAGCGCTTTCGCGTATGCTATGATACGCTTCTTCAGACAATACTACATGAAAACAGGCAGCATATTTATAGGGAGGCACATCTCAATGCTTAAAGTTAATTAACCAATTAAACTGATAATTCAATTAAAAGCATCCTTAACTTTTGGAGGGAGGTTTTTTGAAAGCCTCAGAACAGCTGACAGCTAGGGCTGAAGTGCTGGATGCCCTATATTATAACAAGTCATACAAATACAAATAATCAAACACTTTAAAGTTATCTAATTCATTCTTAAGGACACATAATTTCTTCTAAAAGTAATACTATGAAGCATTGCTTGAACGCTAAAATAGCGTTATATATATTACAATATGCTTTCATCTCATCATACAAGTCTCTCTTAGGACGACTTACATCGCGTGAAAATCACTTATTGAGATGTATTGTATATGTTAAATGAATTTTTTTTAAAAATATGTTTAATATAAAAAATTCATGAAATTCAATATTCATCATTTAAAAATTGCTGATAAAACCGCATGAAGCATAAACTCAATTAAATGTATACAGCAATATATATGTATATAAACCAACATCTTACTTGAATTGATTAAAAAATATGTAAATAAATAAACATCAACTATAATACTTAGTAAATACAATAAACAGATAAATAAATATTATAAATATATCAATTCTCTAAAAACACATTTAAGTTAAAAGTAAAAATAGTGGGAGTAATATGTTAAATATAATACTGTATAGACTTGAGTAGAAGAATAAATATGGGTAAAAAACCTTATATTTCATAACCCATAGGAGTTTAGAACAAAAGATTATGCAATCTAAAAACAGCTCAAAACACGTGTTTAAGAATTAATCATAGCACTCTGGCCAATGTAGAGTATATTTAGAGATGTTTCTGGTGGGCTAGCAAATAAGAAATGAATAATAGAATAGACTAAAATGAACTGTAAAACAAATGAGAATAAATAAATAGTCATATATTAGGCTAAGTATAAAGACATCAAAAATATTAAAATCATCTTCGATTGTTAAGAAAAGATTTTATCGTAATGTAATTATTCAGGCCTGGGTGGTGGTGGCCTCTTAGTCTAAAAATCCATTTCAGTTCATTCAGTTCAAGTAAATTCATATAGTCACCACCTCTAACATTAGCATCTACAGTTTGTAGTACTCTAAATATAAAAGCATGTGTTGGATTAGAAATTATGTGTTTGGCCAAGGCATTTAATTCATTTTTCTTTTTAATATCATACTGGTGGTTGTATATTCTATTTCTCAACTTTCTTTTAGTGAGGCCTATATAGTATGCAGAACAGCACTCACAGGTAGCCAGATAAATAAGACCAGAGGTATCACAAGTAGCCCTAAATCTTGGTTTAAACACATAGTTAAACTCTGGGTGTACGAAATCTTGCTGTTTAGTAATATAATTGCAATAATTGCAATGTCCACAGGGATGTGTTCCAAGGGTACTATTGTACTCTTGTGCTACATTTTTAGTCAAAACTGGCCTATCGCACAGTAAAGATTTCAAATTAGAATTGCTTCTATAAACTATATGGGGAGTAGTACCAACTAACTTTAACGTGGATTCATCAGTTAATAACACTTTCCAATTATTGGATAGTATTTTCCGTATATATTGAAAATCATTAGTATAGGTAGTAATAAACGATACTTTCTCCCTGTAGTTATACACATCTCTTCTATAACCATGTGGAGAATAATTATTACTCATATTATCAGAGTCTGGATCCTCTTGAGATAAAATTCTTGTTCTGACTTCCATTATTAAACCATAGTCATAACCTCTTTCTAAGAACATTTCCACCATATTATCCGCTTCTCTTTTTAGATCTTCCATATCAGTGCATATTCTTTTTAGTCTAGTAAATTGACTACTCAGTATCCCTTTAAAAGTATGTCACGGATGCATACTATCATATTTCAAAATTGCATTCCTCCAACATTTCTTCTTATATAAAGTGGATACTAACCTCCCATTCCTAATATTTAAACTAACATCCAAAAAGTTCACTGATGAAAATGAAGTTTCAACAGAAAACCTAAGAAAAGTAGTCGTAGATTCTAAATATGTTTTAAAAGTGAAGAATTCTTCTAATGTACCATCCCACACGATTAAAATGTCATCCACAAAACGCCTATAGACTAAAACTTTTTTAAACAAGGTATGCTCGAAGACATAGTTCAATTCCCAATTATATACAACTAAATTTGCATACGTGTTTGCACAGGGGGTTCCCATGGCAACACCACAGGTTTGTAGGTATAGATCACCCCCAAATGCAAACACGTTGTTACTTAAAACCAAATCCAGTAATTGACATACTAGAATGGTGGTATTCCCACTCATTGTGGGAGTACGTTGTAACAAATCACGTATTGCTTCAATCCCTTCTTCGTTGGGAATAGAGGTAAAAAGACTCTGTACGTCCATAGTAATAAGCAGGTGTTTGTCTTGTATAAAAGTAGTGTCTAATAAATGTAGATAATCTAGAAGCTGATATGTGTCTTTAAGTATAGTTGGAATGACATCCACTAAAGGCCTTAAAGTTTTTTCCAAGTATACTGATACATTCTCAGTGACCCATCTAGCTCCAGAAACTATTGGGCGCATTGGTGGTGGTTTCACCTCTTTATGCATTTTTGGTAGCCCTTTAATGATAGGGACTACAGGAGAACCTATACAGAAAAAATCATATAGGCTATAAGGTATTTGGCAGCACATAAGCATGTCATAAAGATCTTCATTAACAGTTTTGATTATTTGATTCAACTTAACTTGATTAATTAACAAATAAGTAGCATCAGCATTGAGCATATCATTCATCAAAACATTGTAATCAATCGTATCAAATATGGCTAAGCCTCCCCCTTTGTCTACTGGCCTGAAAGTCAAGGAGTAATCTGAACAAAAATTATTTAGTGACCTTATAGTATCACTGGACATGTTAAAATAAGCACATTTCTTTTTTCCATTATAAAAGTATTGATATAAATCAAATTCACATAATTTAATAAAAGAATCTACATGAGGCGGCATAGCTGGTATAAAAGAACTTTTCTTTTTGTAAGAGAGAACAGAAATGTCTGGAGTTAAATTCTTCGCTTTAGAAAAGTGCAATTTTAAAGTAACTGAGCGGGCAAACATGCGTAAATCAATCAGAAGGTCAGACAATTTACTCCCTCGTGAGGGAATAAAAGACAAACCATTATTCAACAGTACAATGTCATGAGCATTTAAAACGTACCTAGACATATTAAAATAAAGTGTTCTTATTGTTTCTGTCTTCTCGGTTGGTACGCATTCATTTCGCCGGATAACTTTCTTTTCCTGGTTTCCCAGCTGTTTCTTCTTCCTTTCGTAAAGGATGGTTTCCTTATTGGCAGGGGTAAAAAAGGTACATTGCCCTCTGGTCGTCGTTTACTGATAGCTCCCAAATCATGTTGCAGAGGTCTAGCTGCCTTGTTTGCTTCTTGATTAGGGAGCGGAGTAGAAACAAGGACAGCATTCGTCACAGAAGGAAAAGTTTCCGGTGGTGTGGTAAACGATTCATGAGAAATGTCTTTACGTAAACCAGACGGAGGCTCAGACGCCGCTGAACCAGCAGGGGTGGTTGATGTAAGCGTACGGTCTAGCGGCGCTGAATTCAAAATGGGTGGCTCCCTCTGTGGAAAATTGTCAGATCTCCTCGGCCAGACAAATACACAGCTAGTAGAAAAGTCTCTAAAGTCACGTTGAAGCTTTTTAACCTTAATTTGCTGAAGCTTCACAGCGTAGGTGTTAACTTGAGAGTACATGTTGTCCAATTTCCGTAAACAAAAGGAATCAGAGAAATTATTTCTCAGCTCATTATTTAGATCATTGACTTTAGACACTAGCTCCTTCTCTAATGGCTCAAAATAGTCAATAAGGAGCTGCATATATTTGTGACTAGTTTCTATGTTTATGTCTTGCCATTTCTTAAGCAGCATAGGGTGCGTGTCACCATAGGTAGGCATAACAAGTACACGCATCCCCCGTGGAATGAGTCTATAATGTAGGCACGCTTCCAAGTGTTTGCGTTGCCATATCATCCGCTGTAACTTGTACAAATCATTCTCAAGCACTTTTATATTCGAGTTGAAAAGTTCTAAGTTATCAATATTGACTTCCATATCGCTCGGAACTGGAACATTCAAATCCAGAGCCAATAAAGGATTTGACTTACATGAGGTGATTGCAGTCCATTGTTGTTCATTAGTGAGTCTCCTCGGTTCTGGAGTGTAATCCAGTTCAACTTCTAGGTCAGCCATAGCGTGTGCTGTCGAGATCCCAAAAACAGCAGAGCAAATATAAAAAACAAGAACGGATCTCTACCAGCTAAGGAGCCTGAGGTTAAAACAAAGAGTCAAATGTAGAACAAAAACCTCTGACTCTCCACGTACAAGAAATAATTTATTCAGGCATAAAAGAACAAACAGTGAGCGCTTTCGCGTATGCTATGATACGCTTCTTCAGACAATACTACATGAAAACAGGCAGCATATTTATAGGGAGGCACATCTCAATGCTTAAAGTTAATTAACCAATTAAACTGATAATTCAATTAAAAGCATCCTTAACTTTTGGAGGGAGGTTTTTTGAAAGCCTCAGAACAGCTGACAGCTAGGGCTGAAGTGCTGGATGCCCTATATTATAACAAGTCATACAAATACAAATAATCAAACACTTTAAAGTTATCTAATTCATTCTTAAGGACACATAATTTCTTCTAAACGTAATACTATGAAGCATTGCTTGAACGCTAAAATAGCGTTATATATATTACAATATGCTTTCATCTCATCATACAAGTCTCTCTTAGGACGACTTACATCGCGTGAAAATCACTTATTGAGATGTATTGTATATGTTAAATGAATTTTTATATTTATTTTTTGTTAGCTTAGTTAGTCAGGGAGAGCAGGCAAGAATGTCAGCAGAGGAGTATGGCAAGCTGACAAGGAGCCAGTTGGCTGAGATGTGCCAAACCAAAGGAATGGCGCACGCCAGCCTGACTAAAGCAGAAATTATTGTAGCCTTAATCACAGCTGCATCACAGACCATCAACCAGGAAGACAAGCAGACTGGCCTTGGGGATGTACAACTCAGAAAATGGACAGTTCAACTTTGCCTCAGAGGACTGAAAAATCCATCTGGAGTTAAAGAAAGTTGAACTGGTGACCAAACGGTTGGAACTAAAATCAGCAGAGAAACTGCAAAGTTTGGAGGCTGAAGAAAATGAGAGGCAGAGGCAACATAAAAAGGAAATCCTGATTCTTCACCAGGGTTGTGGAGGTAATGGGGAATGGCATAACTGAACCCCAGAAGCAATAAAGGTCAGTACATTTCTTCCACAATTTACAGGGGGTGATAAGTTTGATTGTTTTATTCATATATTTAAAAGGGTATGCAAACAGTATAATATTTACCAAGGGCTCTGGGTACAGTTCCTGACCCACTTACTCCATGATAAAGCTGTAACTGCTGTTTAAAAATTGTCTGATACTGATTGCTTAAATTATAATATGTTAAAATTGTTTATTGGAGTGTATAAGTTAACACCTGAAGCTTATAGAAAATAAGTTTTGTGAGTATAGATGCAAGGCAGATAAAAGTGTGTGTAAATATATTGCTGAGTTAAGCACTTATTTTCATAGATGGGTGATTGGGTGTCAGGTGACCACTTTTGAAGGGCTGACAGACCTTTTGGTGAGGAAGCAAGCCCTTAGCACTTTGCCTGAGGACATGAGAATCTGGTTAGAAAATAAGGAATGTAATGCCACAGATGAGTTGGGGAAAAGGGAGACCTATGCCTAGCAAGCAGGGCATCACTGCACAGAAAAGAGATACCCAATGCTGCTCATGGGTCTAAGGGAACCCACAGTGGGCAGCCTAAACAACCCCAACAGAGTCCACCAGTAACAGGGGAAGCCATTATTTCAGGTACATGTCCAGGTCCAATAGTTAACTGTTTTAAATGTTAACAGTGAGTCCAAGTAGCATATAGATGTCCATGGAGGCAAGGTGGGGAACAAAAGGTGGGACAGCCAGTAAGTGGGAATGACAGAATACCAGCAGTAAGTTGTCTGGAGACAACAAGGGTACCAAACTACCACAAAAAGTTATATCCTATATTAGTAGATGGAAAACAGCCCATTGCTAAGAGAAACACAGCCTCTGACATAACCATTGTGAAGCCTGCAATGATTATAGAGGAGCACTACTTGCTTGGGCAGTCTACTCCAGTCAGAGCTTTAGGAGGGACCCCATTCCAAATATCTTTGGTTGGGTTTCACCTTGACTGGGAGGGTGGAAAAGGAAGCAAGCAAGTAGGTGTGGTTGAGGATATCAGTGCAGATATCCTGATAGGGAATGATTTTGATAATGAAGTACCTTGGGTGCATGCAGTTACCCACAGTCAGGCTTGGAGACAAGCATGTGGGTCTGCTAGCCTGGGGGGAAAACCCCGACAGACTGCACACTTGAAGCCAGGACTGGTGAGGTGGCTACTTCAGGGAGGGAGCTACCCTGTAGCAGTGACACTAAAGGTGAGCCACAGCTGCTTGTGGGTACTGATGATCCCTTGGAAAGAGTGACTGCAAGGACAGAGATGAGTAGTAGTAGTTCCTAGGATGACAGTGAAGCACTGCTGTCAAAGAACACCAGACATCCTGTGGAAGGGGAGCTAGGAAGGGTTATCAAGAGAGAGAGTTGAGAGAGGCTCAGCTCTCAGACCCTACATTACAAGAACTGAGGGAGGTAGCCAGTAAGGCACCTGATTCTCAAGGAAAGAGGAATCTGTATACTGGGACAAAGGGTTACTGTATAGACAGTGGACCCCTGAGGGAGGGCTAGAGGGTGACAGAATACAGCAGTTGTTAGTGCCCAGAGCCTACCATCTGGCACTTCTAGCCATAGCCCATGGCATTCCCTCTGCAGATCATATGTGCATAAAGTGCACAAAGACACATATTATGCAGAACTTTTATTGGCCTGGGGTTTCCAGAGATGTAACAGGATACTGCAGGACCTGTGAGCAATGCCAAAAGGTAGACAAGGCAGGAGACACAGTCAAACCTCTTTTGTTGCTTTTGCCTGTGATTCAGGAGCCATTTCAGCAGGTAGCTATGGATATTCTGGGGCCTCTGAGTATGCAAAGTTGCACAGGGAAAAAGTATATCCTAATGGTACTAGATTATGCTACCAGCTACCCTAAGGTGGTGGCACTGTCCTCCATTGAGGCAGAAAAGGTGGCAAATGCTTTGTTAGATATTTTCAACAGGGTAGGTTTCCCAAAAGAAATACTGACTGACAGAGGTGCCAATTTCATGTCAGAACTGCTGACTTGCCTGTGGGAGCACTGTGGGATGAAGCACCTAAAGACCACCCCCAAACTAATGGTCTGGTAGAGAGGTTAAACTCTACACTAAAGACCATGCTACATGCATTTGCAGACCAGTTTAAGAGGGGGGTAGAACAAATAGTTTCCCCATTTGTTGTTTGCTTACAGAGAGGTGCCCCAGGAATTCACAGGTTTTTCACCCTTTGAGTTGCTATATGGGCACAGGGTGAGGGGACCTCTAGAGTTGATTTGTGATGATGGGAGGGTGAGTGTGAATCCCACAAGGAGCCTGTTGTGGCATATGTCCTAAACCTTAGGACAAGGCGCAGGGAACTCATGGGCTTGGCCCAGGAGAACCTGGCAGAAGCCCAACAGCAGAAAAACGTCTGGTATGACAGGGATGCTCGAGCCAGACAGTAAGCTGTGGGGTTGCAGGTTATATTTCTCATTCATGTCAGGCACAACAAGCTGCAGACATCTTGGGAGGGACCCTGCAAAGTGGTAAGGAAGGTCAGTGATGTTAACTACATGGTAGAACTGCTAGCAGGAGGCAGGGGCACAAGCTGTACCATGTTAACACCATGAAACCTTACCATGATAGGGAGGCCCTGGTGCTAAGTATTTGCAGTAGAAGGCAGGAGGAGTCTGAGGGAGATCTATGGCTACAGGGAGCCAGCCAGCAAAATCCCAAATTACTATGGTGGAGCCTAGGATTGCAGGCATATGCTATGACAGCACAACACTGTACCGGGGTCACCAATGCAAAGGCAGCTGGGAACTCAAGACAGGGAATCAGCTAGTGTATTCCCAGATAGGCTCATCCCTCTCAAGCAACATTTCTCAAGGATCACTTGAAAAACTATCTTGAGTCTTGGAGAGGGGAAGAAGTGAAACAAAGGGGGATACTGCCAGCACAGCTATCTGGAATTTTGTAAATAATTATATTTCATTTGTGTATATCAACATGATTTATATAAGATACCTGTGTTACAACTGTATTAGAAATGGATATTATGTGTATATCAGACTTGTTTGTACAGACGTGTGTTGAAAAGGGTATTTGCAAAATACTTGTCTTTAAAATGGATCCACAGTGTACCCTATTGTAAATGAACAGAAATGTGCATGCACTATTGTAACTGTTTAAATTTATATATGTTAACAGTGGAAACTGGAACACAGAAGGTTAACTTCATAAAAGCTGAAATTAAATTACTTTATGGCAGCAAGGAGACACAATGTCTAAAACTATGGAACTTTCTGTATTCACTTGGAAGTGATTTTATTGTTTTATGACTTCCAGTCTTTGCCACCGATCTGAGGAAAAGCCCTTGTCTATGTATTATTATTGGCAGATGCTAAATGCTACCAGCTGCCATCAATGTTTTTTTTGAACCTGGGATAGAATCAGATGACAATAAATTATATCATTCTGCAAGCTATCCCAGCAGTAATATTTGATATATTAATTTGAGAACTCTCTTAGTGAGAGACAGCATTCTGTATTCTGTCTTGGGCCTGACAAGATCCATTCACCACACCTCTACCTTGCTCTGAGTAAGTCTAGGGAACAGTATAATTCTCTTAGATATGGTCAAGAATATAGCAACATCTAATTTAGATATTTTTCTTTGTTTATTTGCGACTGTCCTGCAATGTTGTTTTAAATATTTCCTGTAATTTTGAACTGAGATGTCACTGTAAACAGTATATACTGAGTATTTTCTTGTTCTTTTATTGTATATTATTAAATACATTTAAACATTGTGACTGATCTGTGTAGAGATATTTAAGTTCTGAGACTACTTGCATATTTATTTGGTGACACCGTGGGCCACTCATAATAGCCTTGCTCTTGGTCAAATGACAATTTGTATTGATAGTAACATTACACAGTAAGACTGGACACCCTTTGTTATGGGCCTTAAAGTAGCTGATAAGGGGTTCTGGTGGCAATGATAACTACCTTATAGTCTGGGCAGAAGGGGGTATAGCTAGTAAACAAGTGCCAGCCTTTCCCAGGTGTGTGTAAGTGTGTGTGTGTGTGTGTGTGTGTGTGTGTGTGTGTGTGTGTGTGTGTGTGTGTGTGTGTGTGTGTGTGTGTGTGTGTGTGTGTGTGTGTAAAACAAATCTTCAAGAGTGTGAGGACTTGGCTTGGAACGCTGGCTAAGGACTCAACTCTATAGCTATGCCAGTGGGGAGTCTTACTGGGGATCTGGAGAAAGAGGGAGAAAGCAGCCCCAAACTGACTGTGGTCTCTGTGAAACTGCAGTTGATGCAGAGAGCTGCATCTGGTAATACTGTGTGTGTATCTGTCATCCTCCCAGTGTACGTCCCCCACTGGTGCCAGTGGTAAGGATTGAGGCTCCTTGATTACTGGTCCAGTGGTGAGGCATCACAATTGTAAAGGTCCCACTTGTTAGTATCTATGTGAATGTGCACAAGTCTGTGAGAGCACTTTGTTACATAAATAATTTCAATCTACTTGTTCATATGGTAATTGTGATTTGTTACCTGGGCTATAGTACTCCTTGCTTTGTATTTAAGTATGTATTGTAAATGGCCTAATTACAGGCACAATAACGCTGAACTCAGGAAAATATAAGCATCGTCTTTTCAATATTGCTACTACATTTGTTAGTAGGATATTTCTGGGTTCATTAGCACATATTTGAATTGACAAGAAAATGTTTATGTCCGTTATGTAAATACAGCATGGTCCAAGCAAGACTATGCTGGCATTTGACATGGCATACTGCACAGAAGATACTCTTTCATTTGATTCCATTTCTTATCTAAGCATGTTGATGTTATCTGTTACCCATGATGCACTGTACAAATCATTTGCATATGATTGTTAACTGCAAACATTTATATGTACAAATGGTGATATTCTACATATCACATATCTGGCTTATGTAATCTCCACATGTAGCAGACATTGCATTTATTACATATTTATGATTGCATGTTACTGTTGTAATGACATGTATGTGTGTGTGTGTGTGTGTGTGTGTGTGTGTGTGTGTGTGTGTGTGTGTGTGGTAATCATTGTTTATCATCTGTACCTGCTGATTTATAAATGTGCTACTTCTCATAACTTTCATAGAGTGTCATCCCATAATTTTAATGCTATATTTATGATGTATATGTGCAACACTCCTTTGTATATGTAGCTTGAAGACATTTGTTAGGATGTTACTGCCAATCATGTGATAGTGCCATTACTTCATACACAGTGTCTTAATCATGTGATGCACAAACATTTCTAGGTTTTCTTACGCATTTGAATATTTTCCTTAGCATCCAGTAATGTGTCCTTTACACTTATGTTACATCCTTACATGACCATATCAATAGGTACACAATCATTATATCAGTCACGTATAGGGTATGATGGTGTCAACTGCACATTTAATATAATGTAATTGTGTTACACTATGTTGTCATATGTAATTATTTTACATTATGTTACCATATACTGTTACTATACTCATCACTATGTGCAGCTGTTATTGTTCTTTTGATTGCATAACTTTAGACAGGTACATATATCTGTTGATGCATTAGTTATACCTTGGTCTATGATACTCCCTGTTTTTAATTTCTCCAAGTTTTTTGGGTTTCTAATACCATGATGGGAATGTACCCCATTCCTAAGCCAAAGTACAATTAAAGTTCATAAAATTAGTATTGTTTCAGTCTTTGACGTCAGCCAAAAGTGCTCTTCGCAGCACCCAAAATGTGCCCAGTAATGACTCCTTCTACAATTCGTATGGAGTTACATGTTTTGGTTATATATCTAAATATGATTGTAGATTCTTTTTATAAGACCCATTGCTCCTACTGCTATTGGAACTGTCTGGGTATTTTTCTTCCACATTGCACTCATTTCTGCCTGCAAACCCTGATATTTTATGACTTTATGTCTTTCTGTATGCAAGATACTGTAGTCACCAGGTGTGCCGATTTCAGTGATCAAGGCTACTTTTGTCTTCTTTTCATGGACCACTATATCCGTTTTTCTACCATCTATCTTTTGAACTGTTGGTAATGGGTGATCCCATGTGATGTAGACTTCAACATTTTCTATGATGTTTTGTGGCTCATGTTTCCAGTATTTTTCAGCAACTTCAATACCATAATGTTTGCACAATCCCCAGTGCAACAGTCTTGCCACATTATTATGCCTTTCAGTATACAGTCCTTCTGCCAATAGTATGTCACAACCAACAACAAGGTATGCAACTGTTTCCAATTCTGTTTTACATAACCTAAATTTGTCTGTTTCTCCCACGTGTTCAATAGACTTTGTAAACCAACATGTATGTAGCCCACTATCTTGGGCCGCCAATATTAACCTTTCATCTCTTGGTTTGAATTCACCTCTCTGTAACCATTCTTGCTTTCAATCCTGATCAACATGTGGTTCTTCCAGAAGTTTTCTATACTTGCAACTATATTTATGCATTTTCCACATTTCTTGCCTTCTCATTAGGTCCTTCACCTTATATTCTTTCTTTTGTTTTTTTGGCACATTCAGTTGTTGCCTGATTTTTATCTACATGTGGTTTGATTTCCATTCCTGCTTGACACTGATATTCTACTGCTAGATTAAGCAGAGAATTCATTTTAGATGTATTCTCCTCATGTTTCAAAACTTTCACTATGTTTGGGTCTTGTGAGGTCGGCAGATATGTGTGCAGTTCCACAATTGCAGATCTATACATGTAAGCAGTTTCAAGGAGGCCCATCCCTCCTTCGGAACGGGAAATATATAATCTTGGTAGGCACTGATTTTGATAAATCAGTTGGTGAGCAGGAAGCATCATTCTTGTTTTCCTATCTAATCGATCCAATAAGTTTTGGGGTCAGTCAATCACTCCAAAGCTGTACGTTAGGACAGGAAAAGTAAATTGGTTTATAGCTTGGATCTTGTTCCTATATGTCAGTGTTGTTTTCAGTATTAATTTAAGTCTTCTAAAGTATTCATTACTAAGTTTTATTTGCATTTGTTCATGTTTTATTGTTGATCCTTTATCAATTCCCAAATATGTATACGCTCCTTCTTGCTGAAGTTCTTTTATACTATATTGTTGTCCCAAACTGATGTTTTCAGTTCTTCTTCTGATGAGCTATACAGTTTTAAATCATCAGCAAAGAGAAGATGAGAAGTCTTTATCCTTTGTTGTTTTCTAGGAGGCAAGTTATAGCCATGGCCTAAGCTGTTAAGTAGGCCATGTTAATGGTTTTAAGGCAAGACAATAGCAGCTATGATAGAGTCACCCTGGAATATCCCCCTTTGAATTTTTATCCCTGGGATAATAATTTGTCCTTTATCATGGCTTAATTGCAAAGTGGTCTGGCACTGTTTCATGGTCACTGTAATGTAATGGGCAGCGCAGTGGTGCAGCGGTTAACACTGTCACCTCACAGCAAGAGGTTCATCGGTTCGATTCTCGGCTGGGGTGCCTTCTGTGTGGAGTTTGCATGTTCTCCTGGGTTTCCTCCGGGTATGGTTTCCTCCCACATTCCAAAGACATGCATCTGGAGCATTTCTCCCCGGGCCTCCGCTGAAAACAGGCTCTGTGGAACCTAGTCGGACTTTCCCGGTCAACAAATGATAAATAAATAAAAATAAAAATAAAATAAAATAGTCGATCAGTGTAGGGTGTATCTTATACATTTTAAGCACTCTTTTTATCTATGAATGTGGAATACTATCAAATGCTTTTTTGTAGTCAATCCTTGCCATACTTAGATTATTCCCCTTTTTACAGTTCTCCACTATGACTTTATTTAACAGAAAATGATCCCTTGTTCCATATGACTTTCTTTTATTGCCCTTTTGTTTTATTGCCATAATTGAGTTTTCTTCTAAATGACTATAAACTCTGTCTACATCAGTTCTATTGCATGGTTTATACATCGTTGGAAGGCAAGTTATTGGTCTATAGTTTTTAGGGCAGCTTGCATGTTCACTCTTAAGTAGGAGCATTGTTTTTTTTTTTCTTTTGTTAGCCTGGTTGGTGTCTGTCATGTGGATTAAATACTGATAGTTTAGGATATGTATGTGTGAGTATGTCCTTTACAGGCCATTTTAAATGCTTCTCTGACATGTAAGCAGATTTCTCATATCTTTTATCAGTTACTTTCCAAATGTTAATGGCATGATTTCTTAGCTAACTTTGTTATTGGCAGTAAATATACTGGCACATGACTTAGATGATGTCTGTTTGTGCAAAAGGGTAAGGGTATATTGCTTGCCATCTTCAGCCTATTACGTGAATGCATTATATATAACATGGATCCATTCCAAATGTGTTGCGCAGTACCATCTGACTTGCGTAACAGATATGTTTGAAAGTGTAAGGGTTCGGTTTATTGTGGATTTGTACAGACATAACTGATGGATTAATTCTCATGTAACTAATACATCACATACATAACACTTGGTTAATGCACATGGAGCATGACTCATATATATTGCTGTACATATTGCTGCTTCTCTTTTCCTTTTGAGGTTCTTTCAGGAATACGTAAGGATGTACAATTACTGTCATGTTGCAGAGCATGGCACCCCTGCCAGTCCACCTATTCATCAATGATGATGACTTTCTAGTTGGTATCTGAGCACCAGGCCAGAAACCAGAATGATGATGATGGCAATGAGGGACCAGGACCAGCACATGCCATTATTCCAGCAGGGCAACAGAGAAAATGTACTCCACCACGCCAGCAAGATGACTTGAGGGACTAGATCTGTGACATCATCGATTTGTTCCAGACCCTGATGAGAGACATGATGGGGAATTTCTTCCAGGAGATGGCAAGAACCATGCACAACTCCTTCCAGAAAATCATGTGTGAGATCATTTGTGATATTCAACCCCATCAGGGAGGGCCCTCAAGACCATACGTATTATCTTTGTGATTCATTCATATAATGTTGCCCCAATGGTGTGTTCCTATTCAGCTAATTTTGCATTATTAGGCAGACATTTGTGCACATATCTCACACTGTGGTCATGTTTGCAGGGTGTACCTTGTGATGCACACTTCACAATTCATTTTTGTATGGGACTGTATATATTGTTGATGATGTATGACAGTTGTTACATTATGATACTGCCAATATCACCATGTTGTCACAATCTCATCAGATGGCAACATCCCTGCATACAGTGTTACAGATAGCAAACAGGTATTCCTGCTCTCTGTATGTGACTTGCCTCTTCTGTGTGTAGTGTACAATGACAGTGTTACTACAGATGCAGTCTACCTTTATTGTTACAGATATGTCTGCCACAGGTGGCATTCTGCCTGTGTGACACACTTGTCTTTCTGGCAATGTTCACATGCATACATGGACAATTTTTGTCATTAGCAACTGTGATACATTACACATTTTACATTTCATAACATTCCACACATGCAGATTTAGTGTCATTCTCCTGTGACTATTTTCAAATGGGTGATGCATGTGCATATTTCCTCAAACGTGGTCACGTTTTGATTTTGATATGTCTGTTTACATACATGGCAAAGCAATGTATTTGCTCCAGTAGTGACATTGGTGGGTCAGGAAGTCTTATTGGCACTCTGCTTTTGTGTGTGATGGTTAATGATAAGTTGTGTGTTATGTACACTGTTTTATTCTACCAATGTAATGTATGCCTCTGGCAAGAAAATGTCCATATCTTGTCAGATTGCCATTATTGCTGACATGGACTGGCATTCCCCATTGTCTTTTTGAATTCCATGTTGTTATAGTATGAATGGCAGGAGGGCACAAGTAGTGAGTAATCATAACATGTGGTCTATTTACTCTGGCACACACTGCTGTAGCATGCATATAGCTATGTTCAAACATGTTGATACCTTGCCTGTATAAATCACAGGTTAACATACCTGTCCAATGGTCGCATGTATAAAATGGCAGCCTTCATTTGTATGGGTGCAGAACTGAATGCCCCTAACATTACAGAAACATAATTTACCCATTGTATGGCTATAGTATGTATGTGTCTTTCACCCACATATATTGGCCATAGTTGCATATATAAGACTGCCCTTTAATTAGACATACTCTTTTACATGTTCTATTCTCATCACTTTCTGTGAGTGCACCACCTGTCATCTTATGTTAGCATGGCAGAAAAAGATAGGTTTGTGACATTCAAACCAACTTTTGTTAGGTACCTTTGCCATTCGCTGTTTAAGTGTTGCACATTACTGTGTTGTTTGTGTCATTTGTATACAGACATGTTTATAGTCATCACCAGTTCACACTGAACATGTCTCAGATATTGGCTATTTGCTTCAATATAACTTGCAGTCGGCTTGCAGTCCATCTTGTGTTGGGGACATGTTCATGTGCAATTAATTTCCATAGTTATGTTTGCCCTGCTTTATTTTGTGCTAGCTTTCCTTTGCTACAATTTCCTTACTAATGCAGACATATGCTGTTCATTTCCCTTTCCCCTTATTGCTTTGGCCTATATGTTTGAAATATGCATGGCATATGTATATGTATATGTTCACCTCCCTGTAACTTATATTCATTGTAATGTAGGTGTCCTGGGACAATATGACATTGTGCCACCATGTTGGGTATCACACACACATGTGTGGCATATTCACACAAGGTGGTAGTAATTCAGTACATTCCATCAGTGTTTATATTTTACTTGTGTTGTGCATTACCCAGACATTTGTATTCTTCCTGCATATGAACAGGCTTACTTCCTTAGCTTTTACTATTCCTATAACATTGTATATGTATCACCATATTCTTCAAATTTCATGTCATTGGTGTGGGTATGTTTGATGAGCCTTTCTTATGTTTGGCTTGTGTGATGTTGTTGCATGCCACACATCTACACTGCATACCTGAACACCATCTGTGTTGCCTCTGGCATGGAATGTCTTCTTTGACACCTGGATCCCATTTCTTCTCTCCTAGTGCTGTGTATATGTATTGGTTTATTACACAGCTGCATTATTACGTTGCTGCAGTCTTCTGCCTGGCACTGTGCTTAACTGTTTGCCTATCGCATGCATGGTTGGAGGGTCTAACCTGTCTCCACTTGCCTGCTCCTACACGTCCTTGACTGGATTTGATCATCCTTGCTGGTGCTTGGCTTACACTTGTAATGCTGACAGCCTATTGGGTGTTGATGTTTGAAGCCCATTGTGTACTGCGATGGCAGTACTCCCCATTTAGTGTTCCCTTATACCCTCCTACCATCACTCATACTCCTTTTGGTACGAGTTTGCAACAACAGATTTGTGCATTGGTAAATGTGTATTTGTGAGGAGTATCATGGCTGGTATGCATCCCCACCCTATTTGTCATTTTTCCTCCACCTATGTTGTATAATCCATGTGTGTGCTGTCTGTGTACCTTCCCTATCATTTATGTATATTACCAACCTTTGTCTGTCATGTCTTGTGATATTTGTTATATGTTTCTATTCTCCAAAAAATGGGGCCTATTCCTGAAAAAAAATGCCCATGCCTCTGACTTTCATTCTTATCCTACTTATTCCATCATCCCTCTTGTGTGCACCTCTTCTTCACCCTCATCCCACATCTGCTTTTCTATCACTCTATTTCTTTGGGTGTATGCATTACTTGTGTTCTCCACACATGTTCTGCACCCATTGTTCGCTACTGTTAGCCATGGTGAATTGGCCTTTTTTGCTACTTTGCTTTAATTGATTCATTTTCTAATTGGAAATGTTTCTGTTTATGACAAATTCCATAAATGATGATGGGAACGGTCATACATGTCAATTTATGTTTTACAAAGATGCCCATATTTGTTTGCTATTTGTCACGTTTCAGGAATATTGCTGATGCACATTTGTCTTCAACCAGTAATTTCCACATATTACTGTTATTTTCCGTTGAGCTTGTATACATTCCACATACGTGTATTGTTAATCAGTTTAAGGACACGTTTTCCTTGACATATGATTTTGCCTGGACTGATTGTGTTTGCTCTGATGTTGCAGGGGGGGTTTTTTTGGTGTCTACATTGCACTGAGTTATACCCACTAGACCAGAAAACATTTGTATGTAACTTGGCTTACCGTAATTATGAAATCTGTCCCATATATTTTCTATTAAAATCAGCCTTTGCATATTTCTTGGCAAATATCTGGTTTATTTGTCCTATGTACTAGAAATTACATACCTCTATGTGCTGACTTCCTGCAGTTAGAGATGCTCCACCCCTTCCACTTTTTCTAAAAAAGCTCATACCCTTTCTTTTTCAATTTAATTTACTGCAGAAAAATCAAATCTACCTGGAAAGATTCTCATAGGTTCATTCATACATGTTGCTTAAGTGGTATTGAAAGACCCATACATTCCACAAAATCCTTCTAATCACCCTCCAAGTCTATTTGCATTCCCTTCCTGGGACCTTTCCTTTTGTAGTAGAGGTGTGGTCTCTAAGAAAACCCATAATACCATCATTCGTAACTATATGCAGGACTCCACTCAGAAATCACACAAATAAGTTGGTTAACTGTGTAACACTAATGAACCACACAATTAAACAATTTCTTTCAACATGTAGGGAATGGAAAAAGCCTTCTCCAGTTTATACCTACTGAATGCTCATGTGAGAAAACACTGGTAGCAAATCACTTAAACATACTGATATGCATGGCCCTTTAAATCCTAACTCTTACTAGCAGAATAGAGAAGTTAAATAGATTGAATAATCCAGTAATAAAAGTTTGTTGGTGGTAGAACAAACCAGAGTACCCCATCCTTAGAACATTGCAAATGGCAGTAGTTCTAAGTATAAGTAACACTAGACAATCAAACTGAAAACGTTGCGAGAGGGTGAATAGGCCTTAAAACCTGTCCACTCCAGACATAGTGTATGACCACATAACACCTGTGGCCCAAACAATAATAGAAGGAAGTGCAAAACAAAAAGTATTACAGTACTTTTCCTGTGTGTAAAACCCCTCTGGCCCCATTAGCAGTCCCTTCTGGGATTATGAAACTTTCCTGGGATTTATCAAGAAGATCAAATTCAGAAAGTATCAGATCATTTGCATCCCAAATTATCATCATTTACCTCCAGCAAATCTGTTGTTGATAGGCACTACTATGATGTTAAGGGGCCCAATTCCTACTGCCTGCCCCTCATAGAAATGATTCTCCCAAAGATATTTGGCACTGCTTATGCCAGGTGGTGACTTCCCTGGTGAGAAAGGTATGGAACAAGATGAGCGCTTAGTCTCCCTTTGCTCTATTTTATCACCGACATTCCATTCTTTGGACAGTCCCATTGCATGTGCCATGAAGCATTGTTAATGAATACCTCTGCATCCTGCGGCATGTTGAACATTATTAATTGGCCTGCATATGTTATATGTAGTACAGTAGGAAATCTAAGTTGGCACCAAGTTCCCATATCCCTTAGCTTCCTCATACATGGTATCATCACTTTCCTCTTTAAGAAAATGGCTTTAATGTAGTCTGGAGAAACACATAGCTGTGCTTCTGCAGTGGTTGAGTTAGTACCCAACTATCTGCAGTGCTTTAGCACCAGTTCTTTCACTATATAGTAAAAAAAAATGGAAAATGAAATGCCTGGGACGTTTGGCCAAATTACTCTTGGTATATATCCTGTGCACTATTACTAGCACTATAGGGATGTTCAATTTTAAAGTGCCCTTGAGCTCATTCCTTCCCCTCTTGTATGCCAATGAAATGCAGATTATTTCACCTACTGATATTCTTAATGTCATCTACCCTGAATTCCACTCTGTATGTTTTCACTGCAGATCTGCAATCTGCTGGGAGTGCAATACAGCTATTTCCTTTTGTACTCTGATCTCCTGTTGGTGCTTTTCAATTGCTTCTGATAAGGACTGGAGTTGCATGGCCTGCTTGGCACTAGCTGCCTTCAAATATGCTTTCTCATTCAATACGACTTGTACCATTGCCATTAAGTGGTCAAACATGTTCTGCTAGCTTCCTGCTACTTTGGAGGATTATTATGGTACAGACACCATTTACAGTTGCAGCACAAAGCCCTAGGGGGCAAAGTTTCCAAATGTTCACCGGTAAGAATTATTTAAAAAGTATTCACTTTGGTTTTGCGATTAGATTATCAGTCTTAGTCCAATCATTCATTAGCATGCACAAGAAAACCAGCTTTCAATATGCCATCAGAGCCAGAAAAGAACCTTAACAAGGTCCCCAAGGAACTAAAGCATCTTCGTGTAGCATGTTCCTGTGTGCGCTCCCTTAAAAAAGCTAACTTTGCCTCACTTTGAAGTAGTTCCTGCTGCTGCTGCTCCCATCAGGTATGTCTCACTTCTGCCAAAAGAATTTCAAAACTGCAGACCTCATGTATAAAGAACAGTATATCATTTTCCACAAGTGCAGACTCACACTTCATACAAACTCTCCCTTCATGCCTAAAGTAGTGACTGAGGTATCCTTGAATTGGGCCATTCACCTACTTTTTTTTACCCTACCCCCAAAACAAAGGAGAAAGGGTACTGCATTTCCTGGATGTGCACAGGGAGCTGACACATTCATCTATTATCTGGACAAAACTAAAAAAAAGAGAAACAGACCAGTTATTTCTGTTATTTACAGAAGGAAGGGAGAGCAAACATGTTTCTAAGCAAAAATACTCAAAATAGGTGGCTCACTGATCCTTCTCCTGCTGTTTATTCTAATGCAAGACTATGCCAAAGCAAGTGAGGTTACATTCTACAAGCACCACCCCAACCACCAATTCCCCCAGGATTCAATAAACTCCATGCAAGAATAGTGCTATTCCTTCACGGAGGGAACCATGTCTGTTTCCATGTAGCCTTAACAGCAGCGTGCCTTGTATATTCATGAAGGCATGCTACTGCTAAGGCTAAGTGGACACAAACACTACTGAGTGCAGAGGGTGTGTTTAAGTAGTGCCTGCACATCTAACACACCCCTTGTACTCTCAAAGTGCCACACTGAAGGCAAATAAAATAGTAAAACAGTGTCCGTGGACACTGAAATAGATAGGAGATCATGAAATAAATGCAGGGGGTGTGTGACAGGTACTGTCACACACTCCTTGCATTGTCAAAGTGCCATATAGCACTTTCCAAGTG
This sequence comes from Protopterus annectens, assembly GCF_019279795.1. Taxonomy (NCBI): domain Eukaryota; kingdom Metazoa; phylum Chordata; order Ceratodontiformes; family Protopteridae; genus Protopterus; species Protopterus annectens. The sequence continues at coordinate 736,029,522 of NC_056727.1, read as the reverse complement.
CTTTCAGTGTCAGCGGACACTGAAAGCAGGAAATTTAGATAGGAAGCAATGCAAGGGGTGTGTGACAGGTACTGTCACACACTCCCTGCATTGTCAAACTGCTGTATGGCCATACCCCTCAACTGTACAGGTTTTCACAGAATGCCCAAATGTCTGCCTCACATACCTCACAACCTCCTAGAGCAAGAAATCTGGACAAAGCCACAAATACTGGGTGGACAAAGGCCCAAAATAGGGATACTTTTTAAATATTGCTCTCACAAACTTGGAAAGTTGATAGAATAACAGGTTTTGCATTGGCATGGATTTTCTGAAGAGTATGAAGTCTGAAACTCAAATGCCTGTCATTAATTCCTGACTTAAATCCTAAGAGATTTGCCAGTGATTTGCTAGAAAAACACATCGTATAAGAACTGTACCAAATATATGAAGCAAAAATCTGGACATTCTGCAAAAATCTGTACAGTTGAGAGGTATGCTGCCTCTTATTTTGGTGTGTTCCCCCAAATATCTGTCCCTACCTGGCAAATAGCAGTGCATTGCAGTCATTAAATAATGACAAACATTTCAGTTTAAGACTCCACATCCTTCGGAAAACTTTCCAAGTTTGTAAGAGCAACATTTAAAATCTGTCCCTATTGGTCCCCTTACAATTGCCCTTACTGTGACTGACAAGGAGTAATGATACATGTAAATAAACTGATTTTATTAATTTCCTTTTTTTCCCATTCTAAGGTATGTTTAAGAGTAGTTGAGTAGGTTTGGGCAATAGAGCTCTCTCCTCAGCATTGCTTAAACATCTCATAGCAGCTAAATAAAAATGTATAGCTCAAATTTTAACGATGAGATAGTCAGGGCCGGCCTTAGCTGATATGGTGCCCTAGGTGAAGTAGTGTTCCAGCACCCTTTAAGCCTCACCCATGTCATGAAACACCCCTACGAGCCACGCCCACAGGTCGGTCACTCCCCAAGAAAGCCAGTCCAGTCATTTTCTTTAATTATTTAAATGCATAGAAGAAAGGATACCTTGTAATGTAGTTTAAACTGCAAGTGAAGATGGAAATTTCCTTTAATAAACCTGCTTTGTTTGTTGCTCCTTCACACATCCTTTGCTATAAAATTCATGTCTTCAGAAAATAGAAGCCTATGGATCAATGCTTGACTAGGGTTAAGAATGCAAAACACTTTACTACAATGGATATCTCAAATGGATTCTGGACCCTCAAGGTCCATACCCAAGACTCCTACAAAATGGCTTTCTCCTTTGGTCGAAAACAGTACCCTTGGAGTAGGTGTCATTTGGAAGACTGAACTCAGCTGCAGTTTTCAGTGTCTTCCTGCACATGACCATGCCTGATACAGAAAGTAGAGGGAATCTGATTTAAGAGGATGAACTAATCAAAAGCGACCCTATTGCTAAAGTGACCTATGTGTTAAACCAGCAAAATAATGCTGGGGCCAAATTGTCCCCCCATAAAAGGATTGTGGTTCTGAAACAAGGGCAGGTATCTAGAGTATGAAATTGGGCCTGATGGTTTATGCATTCAAAACAACAATATATAGGCTAGCCAATGAATCTACCCTCCAAAAAAACAGATGAGACTAAGAAGCCTTCTAGGTATATGTAATTACTCAAGACAGTTTATTCAGGACAATGTAAAGTGCATATCCCCTTACCAAGCTACTGAAAAACTTAGAACCCTGGGTATGAGGGAAAGAACAAGACAAAGCCATGAAAGCTTTAAAGGATATCTTGAGTCAGGCCACATGCCTGGCATATCCACAGCTGGATAAGGACGTCTATCTAGACACAGGGTATATTGACAGTAGTATCAGTGCTGCCCTATATCAAAGGCATGATTCTGATCATTGTGTTGTAGCATATGCCAGCAAGACCCTGAGTGGGGTAAATAAAAAGTTTTCTGAGTGTGAAAGGGCTCTCTTTTCTACCATATGGGCAATGCAGAGATTTAAAAACTATATTTGTGACAAAAACTTTATGGTACAGACTTAACATCAACCCATTGCCCTTCTGGGAAGCCAAAACTAAGGGAGGGTTACATGTTTAGTAGCAGAATTGTGTCCTACCTATCTTGGAAGATGAACAGACAAAGAGATAGAAAGGCTTCTGAATACATACCTTCTGTACCATATTTTACCTTGCTGTAGACACATCTAGCTAGATTTAAAGTACCTAAGGTAAAGGGAGAAATGAGTTCCATTAGAAAATGCACACAAAAACATTCATGGGGCCTACAGAGCACCAATCAACACCTTGGAATGCCTCCTGCTGCTCTTTTCTTCTCTCTTCTCTTACAATATGTCAGCAGCAGTGCAACATTGTCGTTTTGGACTCCAAGAGACTAAATGCATTTATTCTGCAATGTACAATTTGCTGCTTAGATATTAAAATATTTACCAGCTTTTCCATTATTGTCTGGCTGTAGAACAATATGTGTTATATTTTATTTTATTTCTGTTAGATAATCTATTGTTTTGGAGTGCATACAGTAATATTGTATAATCTGATGTTTGCTTGTTAAGCTGGTTAAAAAAAAGATATATATATATATATATATATATATATATATATATATATATATTTATCTATATGTAAGATTTACCTTCATTTAGTCGACTAACATCTACATTGACATCCTGAAGGTAAACCACTGTATGTCGAAATCCAAAACTTCGACTACCTACTACGCATGCATTGAGGGAGAACATTGGTTCATGCAACTTTATTATATATACTAACTCTTACATTGCACAGTTGCAGGGAAAGGGAATATTACCCTAAGCAGGGATTTTCGATCTTGTACACCTGTCAACTGTCTGAATAATTGACCAAATGCAGTCGATTAAACAGATGTTAACCAAACCAACATAACCCATATATACATACATACATATATATATATATATATATATATATATATATATATATATATATATATGTGTGTGTGTGTGTATAGATAAATTCTGTTAAATGGAATTTCTGCTGGCTGCCTTTTCCATTGCATCGTCTTGCTTTGGGTTAAAGGAATTTGCTCTTACCCCTGCTATTTCTGATTGTCTTGGAGTTAGTACATATAATTAGTGGGGGATGGAGCCACCCTGCAAAAAAATAGATTTCTGTTTTTTGATGTTCGATCATTTTATACATCTATGTAAAATGATTATTTTGTTTGTATTTGCTTTTATGAGTATTTGCAGTTTTGCTGACACACTCGAATTTGATGTTGTCTGACAAAAAATCAAAGCCAAACTGTTGACTTAATTTGCAAAACTGATAACAAGTTAGCTAGTTGTCAGCATGCTTTCACAATTTTGATGTTACTAATAGTAGCCAGAGAAACGTGTGCACAGCAGCTAAATCCTTTGTCACTTCCTAGCTTACATTTAGTTTCTCTCAATGATATCCGTTCTGTTTTGCTGTGAGTTTCAATGCCAATAAGAAACACTATTTCAATGTATTTTATTCAAAAGTATTGCTTGTAAAATGCAATTGCACCTTAATGCTACATGACCATGAAAAAAACATGCCTTGTAGCATAGCTTTGCTTCACCTAGATACTGTCACTTCCAACTATAGAAAAAAGCACATAATAATAAAGGGGAAACAAAAGCTAAATCTCATGGTTGTCAGTGCAAATGCTGGACAATAAATATCCAAGCATAACATGTACATGTGGGTGTATGGCATTTCAAGAAAATGTCACAACAATGAACAATGAACTGCAAATGATCAAACTCAAATCTTCAATCCCTAAAACTTCCCGATACGTACATATACTAGATCCCTATTGCTCCATGACAGAAAAAGCCAGTAATGTTCAGTGGCAGTGAGAACTATATTTAGAGTAATTTCTTCCAGAGGGAAAAGGTTATGGTTTCAATTTTTAAAGCTATTAGTATGGAAATAGTTTTTTTATGTACACTGGCACTAAACTAAATGAAATAGAAAATGTGCATGCTCTTTTCAAAGGAGAATCCAAAGTGTAATAAACATATGTTATGAGATAAGATTAAGAAGGCTGAAGTTATACTCAGCATAGTACAGGTCCTATAGAGATTTAACATGGGTGTTTAAATAACAGTACATTAGGAATGGAGCTGCTGACACTCAAAAATAATAAAAAAGATTACATTTAGAGGTTCTGAATACAATATCAGATAGGAACTTCTTCCACTATAGAGTAGGTAGATGGGATAACCTGACATCTAGACTAGAACAAAGGCTGGAAATTTAAAAAAATGCAGTCTTAAGGTTCACAAATATGATGTATAAGCCTCAGGGCTGTTGTAGAAGGGCCTAATGATTTCAACTGAGATCCTGGTCGGTTATTAACATTGTACAGCAGGAACATCAAATTCAAATTATTAATAAACTAAACCTTGCTCTAATCAATTTTTTCATCAAACCATACATCCAAGAATGTAGTTAAAGGACCTCTCATCAAACTTTATAAAGCAAATATACTGAAAGCATAACCAATGAACATGACCTGTTGTTAAACTCTTGTCCATTTAATCACTTCATAGATGTAAATGCTATTACCAAATGTTGTGTTAAGGCGGGTCTACTTTCAAATCCTGTAATCAAACAACACAAGATTGAGATGAGAAAGCTGAAAATCCAATTTACTGAAATTTCGTAACATCAAATTTTGAAATACCGAAAAACAAAAAGCAAAAGTAATGTTCCCGCCTTTTGAGTCTGGCAAGCAGTAATGATAAAGGGCACACTTTTGTGTTTAAATTCGGCGCATGCGTCCGTTTTGTTACAGGTCTTTTGCAGCTGTATGGTTCTGGTGCGGCAGCACCCATGTCCATCCCTAAAACATAACATACCATTCCTTCTTACAGCAGACTCTCGAACCACAAAGTAACTTTTTTTTTCTAAACTGTCCTAGTAAGTGGGAGGACTCTGACCCCCCCTCCCCCATAGTTCCGGCTTGCGGTTACACTTCAGCAGGGCGCCGAGAAGAGCACAAACTTTGTTAATTAAAATAAATAAAAACTGCACCCTTTAAGAGGCTGGCCTTTACGGCACCCTAGGCAGTCACCTAGTTTGCCTATGCCTAAGGCCAGCTATGGAGATAGTGTAGTGGTTAGAGTCCCGGCTTTGCATGCATGCGTTCATTGTTCAAGTGCCACGACAGGCACTTTATTTTTACATTGGAAAGCATTGTTAAAATTAATTTTTTATGTTAAATTATGTAGTACGTGATATTTAGCACCCAGGGTAGTGTAGCTGGTCCAAAATGGAAGTGTGAGTGCATATAACATGTGAAATCACCCATGTATGCACAAGTGTCCCATGCAGTATAGTCACACCCCAAAGTAATGTAATGAAAGCACATAGAGGGATGTCATGTAAAGTAAATCATATAAACTTAATAATATGTTAGTAATGATGAATTAATCCACAATCCTGATATTTTTATAAAATGAAAACTGAGCAATGCTAAGCAGTGCTCAAATATGCTTAGCGGGTTTAAGCATTGCTTAGAGGTAAATTCTAAGCAGCAGTTAGCTCAGCTAAGCAGATTTGTGCACTATTAAGCAGTGCTCAGCATTTACCCCTTTAAGCACTGTTCAACTCATCTTAGCAGATTTGCGTACCACTTAGCTGAGCTTAGTATTTTCAAAATGGTCCAATGACAGCAAAGGGCAGGAATATGGCCTTATTTAAACCATGCAGGCAGGAATACAGCCAGAACCTCTTGTAGTTTGATCTGTACAGAAACTATGTCAGGTGTTGGAGAGGGCTCGCGCTTTCAGGTGCAGTGCTGGGGCATTTTGGAGTCTAGGGTCATGTCTAGGCTCCTCATAAAGCAGAGTAAGGGGGCGCATATGGCCCAATGGATCCAAGATGCTTGGGACAACCATGCTCCAACAGTTTGTAAGCATCACAGATATAGATGTACCAGATTCTAGCCTGAGTATGTGATAGACAGGTATGCATAAAACCCCTACCACTGCAGCGGAGAGGGCTAGTAACATTGAGGCTCATGCAGACTGACACAGATGCGCCTACAGGCTGGTGAGTACAGATCTATCTTGCAGTATATAGTGGCAAGTAGAAGGAGCACATTGCTTACTGCCAGTAGGTATAGCGTGTACTGTGTCTAATGAATAAATGATATTTGTCACACTAATATTGATCCACAGGATATTCATCAATAAAAGTGTCATTTCACTATAATAAAGATGCATACCACAAAATGTTGTGTTTACTCTGGTATGTTGTTGTAGAAATAGAATATGTACAGGGTCTTCACAGCAAATATGGCATTAACAGCATGAATTAACTGAGGCTGTTTCGAGAACCAGCTAGTATGCAAAACAGTAGAATGTGGAACTATAAAACAAAATATGAAGGGAATATGAAATATTGTATGCACTAAGTTCTGAACCTTGAACAGTAATGTCTACAGTATTATAATGTGTCCCCTGCAGCATTGCATTATTGTATTAACCTTTGCTTTCTAGATTGCATTATTTCTAAGGATTAATACACAGTACAATAACTATCTGCCATGCTTGAATGTCAGGATTACAAGGTCAGACTGTCTAACCCAGACAGTATTAGGCAGAAATCAGTCAAGCAAGAGACATCAGAAGCTCAGTTTGATGAAAAATAGCCCTGTTGTTCATTTTAGCACACCCAGACACAGTTTGAATCCAGGGAGTGGTATGAGATGTATGCATATATACACTAAAGAAACCATGAATATTTGTAGAAACAGTCAGAAAGTGTTAACAGATATTTTCTCCACAGGTCTTACAGGTAAAGAAATGTGTGTAGTAGCTGTATGAAGGGTATACTAATACGCCGTGTACAACTATTCCATTGTACAAACCCATATACCTGCAAATGACAGTAGGGTAGGTACATACACCATGCACTGTCACTGATACATGTCCCTCAAGGTCACTCTGTCACAGCTAGTGGTCACTGCTGACAATAACCTTGGACACAGATAGGAATCCAGGGAAGTATGCCAGCAGCAGACTCACACAACACCAGAGCAGAGTACCCCTTCTCTGTCAAGTATGTAACCCTGACATGTACAAGCCCCCTCCAGTAATGTAGCTATTATTCTCCCAGTCTGCCCCATACCATTACAGGTTGACAGTTTAATGGGTATGTATGTGATACAGAAGCTATGGGCCATAGGTAGATGTAAAGTGAGGGCAGACCTGCAGAGTATTGAGCAGTACTGTTGTGAAAAATAGAAACCTATACAGTTGTTAATGGACTTTCCCTCACCCCTCATCTGCATCAATAATTATTATTCATATACTACGGGTATGTTGTTCTCATAAACTATTCTTGGGACATGCATTCTAATATTGTTCATATATTTAATTAGTTGCATATTAATATACTTTGTTCAAATACTGTTATGGTGTCAATGTAACTTGCATGCTGTTAAAATGCTTACTGTTGTTCCATTTATGCATGTGTTCTGTTTGCCATGTAACTGTTTCAAATCTGTTGGTCTGGGTTAATTGGAACTCCCATGCATGCTGTTATAACTAATTTTGAAATGTTTTGTTCAATTCTAACCAATATATCTTGGATAACCTCAACACTATAGCATGTTTGGGAAGGCAGATCCCAGTGGATCCACCTGCCCTGCCTCATCTGGCCATGGCACCGGGCCCCAACACATCTGAGACCCAACCTGGAAGTCCCTCATCTGCTGGTCCTGCACCACCTTTGGGTGGAACTGCCTCAGAGGATGGGGCCAGTCACCCCCTGGGTGTGGGTGTGGAGAGAAGCCTGTCACCCACGGCAAGTTCTGGTGTATGGTGCACAGCGTCATCCACTCCAAGTTGGATGGATGGCTGCACCAGATGGACAGCCACCTGGTGCACCTGGAAGGGCTGGCTGCCCCTGTTTTCCAGCCACCAGTGCAGCCATCTTCAGGGCCGTGAAGGTGCAGTGGTGACTACCCATGTGTCGGGACCTCAGTCCCACTGCATCCATTTGGGGGCTCATGGGCCTCTGATTCCCAACCACTCTCCCCGTCCAAGGTGTTTACCCCTCTCATGTATCATATACCACCCCTGTCTGCTGTCTTGTGTCTTGACTGTCTGCGAATGTAACCTATCCTACCCAACCTACCTCCCCAAATATACCTACAGCCCTTCCCCAACATCCCACTCTCACCTTAATAACAAAAAGGGCATCTGTCTCACAAAAAAAAATCATTGCGCCGTACATTGCTCTAAATATTTCCCCCAAGTCCAGTGACAAAAATCAATCAACACTGAAATTACTCTACAAATGTATGTTGCCAACACCCCTCCCTGTGGGGTGTGAGGCTGTAAATTCCAAATTTTCCACATCAGTCACAGCTATTGCTGCAGTAGAAATGTAGAGCTATTGTCCTTTCCTACACCTGTCCTGCACATCCATAGCTGGTTTTCCTAATGTTGTACCCCCTGCTTGCTCCCATTTCACCACTTTCCTATCACCCTTTTTTTCTTTAATTAAAATTAGCGAGGGTGTAAGTTGGAGTAAACGGTGCTAAGTGAAGCTAAGAGGACTTAACTGTCTGTTAGCATCACTTAGCTTTGTGCAAAACTGTGCAAACCCGCTTACACCTGTTTCAAAGTGCCTTAATCAGTCTGTCTCCATCAGCCCTTGTTCTGCCCAGCAACAAAATAATCAGCCCTGCATGTCTCGAACCCAGGACACTGTGCACTACAGTCACAGCAACGTACCACTACACCATCTGAGCTATGAGGAGTTGTAATGCTTTTGCAAGCATATCATGCATTATGGTCATTTAACATTAATGAAAAAAGTCATCATTAGCGAGACCTGAACCCAGGACCCTGTGCTCTACAATCACAGCAACATACCTCTATACCATCTAAGCTGGAGGAATTTGCAATGCTTTTACAAATATATCATGCACTACAGTCATTTAACATAAGGGGAAAATACATATCCGTAGTACTCTTATATACATATATATGTATATGTGTATATATATATATATATATATATATATATATATATATATATATATATATATATATATATATATATATATATATATATATATATATATATATATATATATATATATATATATATATATATATAAATATATATATATATATATATATATATATATATATATATATATATTATATATATATACACACACACACACACACATATATATATATATATATGTGTGTGTGTGTGTGTGTGTGTGTGTGTGTGTGTGTGTGTATACTCAACCTCTTACTGCAAGACATCTGCAAAAAGCCTGACAAAGTAGGGGGCTAAAGGGCAAACAATAGTGATATATTTGAAATAGGTTTGTTTTACGCGTAGAAGTCCGCTAGAGTAGCATGATTTGTTTTAACATATATTTTCTGATAGATTCCAGGTCTAAAACACAAATTATTGTCATCATTTACTGATGTCAATGCTCACATCATCTCAGTGATTTGTCAGAAACCCACAACTGCTATGGGGAACAGAACAAACATATGAGCCATGCATCTGGACAGTGTATAGACATCTGGATAATGGAGAGGTATGACTGCAGTCATGTAAAAGAAGAGAAAAAATACTGACAGCTCCCAACCATTTCACCCAGCACCCTCTGAACTACAGTCAGACTAACATGACACTACCCCAAATCAGCTCTGGGGAATTATCCATGCATTTTCAAATATATCATGCACTACAGGGATGTAACTGTAGGGAAAAGCAGACATTGGTGAGAAATTGTCCACCCACAACCATTTGCACCACAGTCACAGCAACATACCAGTACCCCAGCTGAACTTTAGAGTATAATGACTGTTTGAACAAATATATCCTGATTGCCAGTCACACACTACACTGACATATACTACCCCAAGTTACAGTCTACTGGGAATCCTGAGGTGTTACAGGACATTTCTCAGTCTGCCCCTATAAACATATGCACCTGATAGACCACCAGTAACTGTACCAGCCCAGCATGCACAGTCAGATAGTATCTATGACACTCATATTTACCACTCTCCCTACTCAGCCCAAAAAACATTTACACACTACACTGCCACACAATCTTGACAGTCTGTTAATGGCTAGACATACACAACTCTCAGCTGTACAGATTTCCACAGAATGTCCAGAGTGTGGGACCATATTTATGACCACTGCTGCATACCACTTCCTGGAGTCTTCTAAGTCACTGGGATGATATCAGGAGTGAAGTCACTAAATCATTATATATCATACCTCAGAACCTCTTACTGCAAGACATCTGGACAAAGCCTGACATACTTGGGGAACAGGGGACTGAAAAGAGGGACATATCTCACATAATGGTGTTACAAACTGAAACAGTTGCTGGTGTTACAGGGTTTGTTGTAACATAACATCCCTGAAGGATATGATGTCTGAAACACAAATGGATGTCAGCATTTACTGACTTCAGTCCTCACATTATCCTACTGAGTTCTCAAAAACAGAAATTGTCTGAGGAGCAGGCCAAACATAAGAGGCAAACCTCTGGCCATTCTGCGGACATCTGAGTAATTGAGAGGTATGTCAGAGACATATCACTATCAGATGTCAAGTCATGCAGAAAATGCATATCCAAACAAACCCTGTTAATCTAGCAATCTTCTATGTGTATAACAGCAATACTTGCTTACAATCTGTACTTAGTGCTGGAACTTTGTCCCCATTTTGTTGGGCTGTCTCCACATTTCTTGTTCTGAGAGGTATGTCCACCAACCTTCTATGAAGCTGTAGCCCCTATACCTCCATAATGTCCTCCTCACAGGCAAGGGAAAGGAGCAAGGCCCACATGAAGGACCTAATTATAGCACTGTGTTGCTATGGCATTGGCTAATGGAAAGACAACACAGCTGCTCTGGATGCAAGTAGCAAGTGGGAGACACCAATTGGTGCACAGGCCATCACCTGCTCATGAGCATTACCTACAAAAGGCAAGCTGCTGCCTATGAAAAACAGGTCTTAACCCATCTACACAAAGACAGACTGCAACTACACAAACCTAAACATTTGCATTATTCTGAGGAAACTCTTCAGCACTATAACAGGTATGTCAATCAATTAAGCATGTAATGGAATGCAGAAGGGGGGATGCAATAATGTAAAATAGGAAGTTAAACACTAGGTCGCAACAAAACCTGCTGGACTCACATGTTGCTGTCCTGCACCTATGGCCATTCCTGCTTGCCCTGTCTGCAGTGACATAGATCACAGCTTTGGCCCCTGAGCCACCCCAGCAAAGGTCAGCTCATGTATGACTACTACTGGCATGTCTGTTGCACAATACTAACTGTGACACTGCTAGGCCAGCTACCTGGGATGTTGTAGATATTCATATGCCACCTGTGAATGTTACTATGATACATATGCTTGTCTTACAAATGTAAGAGACTTATATAGGATATGTGCATAGTAAACAACTGCTGCAGAAGTGTGTGTTGAATGGTATGTTATATACTGAGCTCATACCTTTCAACTGTCTGGAGTGTTGCAGACTGACTACATGTTTGCCTCATGTTTGTAGACAATGTCCCATACAGTTGTGTATTGTCTGGCAAATCACTGGCAAGACAGTAAAGACTGAAGTCATAACATAATAGCATACATTTGAATGTCAGATGTCATATCCTGCGGAGTATTCCTGTGAATGCAAAACTGTCTTTGCTAGCAACTAAGTGTGCTACAGCTAGATATATGAAGTGTCACTATCTTCCAGCCTTTTCCCACCATTGATGTGTGCCTTTGTGCAAATGTCTTGCTCTAACAGGAGCTAGGAGTCTTAGCATGAAACTCATATCATTGCAAATGTACCTTGTCCTGGAGAATGCTGACATTTGTGCAGTCACTGATATCTGGTCTGAAACTGTGGAGAGCTCTCTAACCTTGCCAGGTTACTCATCCCAACATACGTCTAGACCCCAAATGGAGGGCTGCAAAGCCACAGGAGGTGGAGTTTTACATATTATCATACACATACACACCTCCAGGCTGGCCAAACTGTATGATGCATGGGAGACATCCCAAGTGCAGTTAACTGTTGACAAAACACCTACTCAAATCATAGCTAGCTACAGACCTCCAGCCATGACTCTGGACACCCACTTCTATCTGGACTTGCTTGAATCTGTCAAGATGCAACCATCTACCCTGCTCCTGGGTGACTTTAACTACCTAACCATAGTGTGCATGACCTATTCTACCTGAACACAAATGCACAGAGATTCCTCAGCTTTGTCAATGGCAATGCAGTGGATCAGCTAGTCAACACTTCTATGACAGAAGGAAATATCCTGTACCTGGCCCCAACCAACATGAGTAGCCACTGTAGCACTCCTACAGTGTCATCCCCCTTGGTAAGTTCTGACCACATAGCCATCACTGTTGAGGTCACCATCTCCCCTGCCAGCCCACCTTGTCAGGGTCAAACAAAAATAACTTTCCAAAACTGACTATAAATCTCCTCAGAACAGATAGAAGTCGCTTTACAGCCACCATCCTGTCAGTTGGAACTAGCAGTAGTGTTCAAGCCTACACCACAATATTATGTGAGCACCTACATAGCTGAATGGACTCAGCAATACCTGCCAGGACAAATTCATCTTCCTCAAGGTAGGGTAAACTCTGTGGGGAACAGCAGCAATACACAAATACCATAATGGGTGGAAATAATTGCTGGACAGGGCAAAGAAGGAGCAGGTGCCTAATTGAAAGCAATATCACCTTGATCTGAACAAGCAAATAAGGTCACAGATGAATTACCCTAAGGCTATCTTTGAGTGTAAATTGGACACATCCACCAAGGTCAATCACTAGGCCTTCCACACATATGTCTGCAATCCCAGAGGCAACACCCAAATCTGCTCTGTAGTGGTGGTCAATAACACCACATACACATACAGCATAGATATAGCCAATCTGCTGTAGACAGGTTAAGTGCAAACATCACCCCCGTCCCCCCATTGGTACACATGCACATGCACAGCACCCAACCCCCTCCCCTCATCATCAGGAAGCAGGTCCATAATGCCCTCTCAAAGGCAACAAACAGAAGTCTCCATAGGCTTGATACCATCCCTGGCTACATCCTACATGAACTCAGGCATGAGCTGTCAGCTCCATTACACACTGTAGTCAACCAAAGCCTGAACACCAGTGTCATCCCATCTGCACAGAGGACAGGCACTGTCATCCCTATACACAAAGGCAGGGCAGTCCACTGACCCAGCCAGTCATATGCACATCAGCCTAACTAGCCTGATCTGCAAGGGCATGGAAGGCAATATCAAGGACCTTATAAACAGGGACATCGGCAACCTCAAAATGCTTGAGCCCACACAGTGTGGTATTTTGAAAGGGAGATCAGGCCTGTTAAACCTGGTCGACATCTCTGAAGTGGTCAACAAACACAAGGACGAGGGAAGGATGGTGCATACAACCTACTTTCACCTAGCCAATATCTCTCACAATAATCCCCAGGAGGCCATGATGCATAAGCCTACAGAGCTAGGCATCAACCTGTATGTTACCAGATGGGTAGCAAACTGGCTCAATGATTGTACCCACTCAGTCAAAGTAGTGGAACCCACGTCTAGTAGTAGACTCTTATAGAGTGGTGTACCCCAAGGATCGGTCTGGGGGGGGGCTCTACTGTTTGAGATATACATTTCTGCGGTACAAGACAAAACCAGTGGTCTGTGGCTGACCAGGTTTACAGAGGATTGCAAGCTGGCCACTGTCTTACATTCCCCTACTGATGTGAACATCCTTCAAGAGGCCATTACCCAAATTAATGACTGGTGCAAGAAACATTGCCTCAAACTGCATGCCAGGGGATGCATCATTTCCTCTGCTGTGGTAGATGTCATCCACACTAATATGAAAATAATAACAATGTACTGAGCATGCAGTCAGGTATAAGGCAACTTGTGCACCAAGGTTGGTAGCAACCTGACAGTTCTTCACCATGTGGGAACCATTGTACAGAAGGCTGTCTACATGCCCACCTCACAAATATGGGTATGTCATCCAGGAACCAGGAGGCTACAACATCCCTGTACTCCACCCTTATCAGAAGCATTACTGAGTACAATAGCTCCTTTGGCATGTACCTTGCCAAGCAAATGCAGCAGTTGCAGAGACCACAGAGGTTCCTGACCAGGCAAATACAGGGTCTACAACACCTATCCTGTACAAATAGGTTGAAAGCCCTGTCCCTGTACCAGTCTCATACAGACTAATCAGAGGCGATCTGTATCTGACATACAAGGACATTTCCAAACCAGCCTTGATGGCATTTCTGCATATCCGTAAGACAAACCCCACTCATGCAACATGCACGCAAGGCCCTCACCTGGTCTGTGACATTTATAGTACTTGTTGATGGGATAGTGTCATGTCCTACACAATACACTGCCTGTAAAATACGCTCCCTCCCCATGTCTAGCAGAGTATGTGTATAGCCCTCTTGAAGAAGAACCTGGATGACTGCATGAGAAATGGAAAATATACCCCTGGAATTCCTCGTGTGCCCCAGCTGGACAGGGGAAACAGGTGCTGGCTTTGAAGGGACGTGGGTGAAAGTCTGGGCTAGGCTTATGAGGGCATCAGGGTCAATAGCCTGGTATCATTTTATCAACCTATGCACCTAGTACTTTACATGTTTTTGTCTTTTTAATTTCTCCAAGTCTTCTGGGTTTCTAATACCGTGCTGGGAATGGATCCCATTCCTAAGTCAAAGTACGATTAAAGATCATGAAATTAGTATTGTTTCAATCTTTGATGTCAGCCAGTAGTGCTCTTCACAGTACCCACAATGTGCCCAGTAATGACTCCTTCTGCAGTTCGTACAGAGTTACATGGACTGGTAACATATCTAAATATGATTGTAAATTCTTTTTTATAAGACCTGTTGCTCCTGCTACTATTGGAACTGCCTGGTTAACTTTCATCCACATTGTTCTCATTTCTGCCTGCAGATCTTGGTATTTTATGAATTTGTGTCTCTCTGTACACAAGACACTATAGTCACTGGGTGGGCAATTTCAATGATCAATGCTACTTTTGTCTTTTTTCTTGGACCACTATATCTGGTTTTCTAGCATCTATCGTTTGAACCGTTGGTAATGTGTGAGCCCATGTGATATAAACTTCATCATTTTCTATTATGCCTTGTGGCTCAGGTTTGCAGTGTTTTTCAGCCACTTCAATACCATAATGTTTGTACAATCCCCAGTGCAACAGTCTCGCCACATTATTATGCCTTTCAGTATACAGTCCTTCTGCCATTAGTGTGTTGCAACCAGCAACAAAACCTACATTTGTCTGTTTCTCCATGTTCAATGGACTTTGTAAACCAGTGTGTACGTAGCCCACTATCTTGGGCTGCCAATATTAACCTTTCATTTCTTGGTTTGAATTCACCTCTCCTTAACCATTCTTGCATATGTTCTTAATCAACATGAGGCTCTTCCAGAAGTTTTCTATACTTGCAACTATATATTGCAGACTGTCCTGCAATGTTGTCTGAAATTAATCCCTGTGAGTCCGAACTGTGTAGGTACTGCATTGATAGAGTATTCTCTTGTTCCTTTATCAGTTATTATCACATATCATTAAACCTTGTAATTTGTCTGGTCTGTATAGCAGAAAGTCAGCTCTTACAGTACTTGCATATGCACTTGATGACACTGTATACTCTCCAAGAGCCTTGGCCTTGGTCACACTTACCATTCTGCTAATAGGCCCATCACACAGTAGGATTTGTCACTCTTTGTTGAGGACAGTAGCTGTAGGTGGCAAAGCTGTACCAGACTTTACCAGGAGCGTGTGTGTGTGTGTGTGTGTGTGTGTGTGTGTGTGTGTGTGTGTGTGTGTGTGTGGACATGCTACAGAGCTTATAGGGCTGACAAGTGTCCAAAGGTACTTCTAAGGTGAATGACATCAGCAGGACTGCTAAAGTAGGGTACTGGGAAGTGTTGTGGGTGGGTAAGTCCTCAAAATATTTCATCCTACAAACACTTGCGCACACACACTTACACACACACATTTGCCAGAACCGAGAACAGAACCCCTGCTTATCTAGTTATTTGTACTATACTGTTACATAGTTATTGCATGTGCCCTGGTGCTTATAGGGCTGGGGCTGTGCAAAGTACTTCTAAGGGGAATGATATTAGCCGGGCTGCTAAAGTAGGGCACTGGGAAGGGTACTGGGTGGGAATGGCCTAAAACTGTTTCACCTACAAACAAGCAAACACACACTTACATTTGCCAGGACTGAGATTAGAACCCATACCTACCTAGTTGTTTGTACTATAGTCTTACACAATGATCACACTCACTACAGAGCTCATAGGGCTGACAGGTGTACAATTGTACTTTTAAGTGAATGACATCAGCAGATCTTGTGAAGTAGGGCAATGGGAAGTGTACTGAGTGGGAACGGCCTCTTAATACTTAAACCTACAGACACACACACACACACACACACACACACACACACACACACACACACACACACACACACACACACACACACACACAAAGGCAGGTGATGTGATATTATAACCCCCACCTTGGTACTATTACACAATGGAGCTCACCTTCATGCTGGCATATGTGACTGGTTATGACCATTATGCCACTGTCCACAGCAGGACATCACTCTATGCCATTCAAGGTATCCCTGTGTATGACTCACTCTCTGTGTGTCCCCCTGTGTGTGTGTCTCTCTCTCTATCACTGTCTGTCTCTCTCTTCCCCACGTCTATGTGTGTATGCTTGACATATTGTTATATGTTTACATATATATATATATATATATATATATATATATATATATATATGTCTGTGTATCACACACAACAGATGCAGATATATCACATATGGGCCACCTAAAGGTAGTTGAGGGTAATCCTGTCTGATGGTTGTGTGTAGGGACAGTTAAGGTGTACGTAGCTATCTGTATGCAAAGACGTATATGCACAATACAGTTACATAGTCTGATGTGGGTTCCGACATCGCCTGTGATTCTCTAAGTGTAAAAGCATGCCCAGTATGACCCTCTATAGTGAGAGTGGGACCCCATTCCAGAGATAGTTGTACTTCTGTCTGAGACTTTGTGTGCTACAGGCTGGCAGACTGTCCAGGTGTTTGTCTAGAAGTTTTGTCCAGTCTACATAAACTTGTGTTTTTATGGCAAGTTAGTTGCATATAATTGAAGACTGATGTTACAAAATAATGACAGACATTAGTGTTTCAGACTTCATAACCTTCAGACACATCCTGCTAATGCAAAACCCATCATTCTGCCAATTTTCTCAGTATGTAAGGGCAATATTTACAACACATGCCTATCATCGGGCCTTTGTCCCACTTTTATTTATGACCTTGTCCAGATGTCTTACTGTCAGAGGTTGAGAGTTATGGGTGTGGGTACAGAGTGCATTCTACTGTGCAGAAATGTCCATTATATGTGTAGTATATTCCAAGTAGTGCTGTGACTTTCAGGTACGTCAGTGGCAGAGCAGTACAGAGTATTGTGGTGAAACACTGACAGACAGTTGTGTACAGGTTGATAGGTTGCTATGACGTTAGTAGGGTATTGGCCCCAAAGCCCTTATAACCCACGCAGATAAGAGTATAGCACATGTTAAGACATGTCAGCACACAGAGCCTCTGTATAGCAGGGACACAGGTGGAATCACAGGACTGTATTTTGTGCTTCCTGTGCACTTTTACAGGGAGCACATCACTAGGGGTATTGAGGCACTTGGCTTGCTGTGGACAGGCAGTGTATTCCACAGATGGAGAAGTGTGTGGTACACATATCTGTCACACCAACAAGCCATAATGATATCACAGCCCAGAATGATGCTGCGCCTACAGGTTGAAGGAGTGGACCTTGACTTCCAGATGTGCAACAGTTCCATCAAGGCAGGGTCTGGATTGCTTTGTATTCCAGACAGGGGTCAACTCAACAGAGTCTGTATGGAATGGGGTAGAGGGACAGTGCTGTTAGCCTATCTGTGCAGGGTAGGTGTTTGGGGTTTGGGGTAAGGCTTTAGTGTTTGCAAGACCCTGGTGTGTGGAGTCTCTACATGGTTTGTGGTGTGTAGGTTTGTGGAGTTCTCATGTGTATTTGCATCTGAGGTGTCCTTTGTTTGGATTCTTGTTTTGTTGCGGACCTCCACTTACATGGGTGTGTGTTTTGCATTTGCAGGTGATGTTTACTGACTCCATACACTGCATGGCACCTATGTTACTGCACAATCTGTTCTGCTGTGCACATTCTCCATTTGTCTGGCCAGTGGTTTCCCTTCCCCTTATGTGTGTCTCTTTGTCCTTCTGTAGTCCAGTCACAGGCTTTGGCCACAGTGGCTGCTATGTATTTGTAATTCTAATGTGAGTGGGGTAAATGCCGTAACATCACACACAAGGTCGTGGACTTCTCACCTCTGAGTGTACCTGTTTAGTAGGTCATCCATCATTACACCACTACATTTGCTGTGGTCCTTAGATGGTTTGTGTTGCTATAAGTTACTATGAGGCTACATGTGAGCCTAGCTATCATACCGTCACAGACTGACATCTGGACAGGCCCATATATGACAGTTAGACAAAGGCCCACACATGGGGACAGAGTGTTAATAATGTTCTGCCAAACATAGACAGTTGGGAGACTGGTTTAGTAATTGTTTGCTTTCTCTTATGGGTATGACATCTGCTTCCCCACTGTCTGCCATTGCTATTTTGGCATAATCCTTTCTTGTTTTGCAAATAGTTGGCAGGTAAATGCAATGTTAGGACAAGCAGAACAGATATGTAAGGCATACTTGTGCTCCTTCTGTGACAACCTGTCATTCCAGGGATATGGATGTTAGCCAGTGAAATGTTGTCAGTGCTGACATAGTACATTGGCAGCCTTTTATAACCTGGCAGTACACTGACCTTCAGGCACCTGCTGTCCTACTAGGCACCATACCTACTGACATTTTAGAGCCAGACATCTGGACAAAGTCATATATAATTTGGGGACAAGGGCCTACATCTAGGGACCATTGTTAACTATTGGCCTTACAATCCTAGAAAGGTGATACAATAACAGGTTTTGCATTAGCATGCATTTTTCTGAAGGGTATGAAGTCTGAAACTATGATATGTCATTATTTTCTGACTTTAATCTTTTGTGATTTGCCAATGATTTGCCAGGAAACCACAGTTTCCAGATAAAGAGACCACAAATATGATGCAAACCTCTGGATATTCTGCAAAATGTCTGTACAGTCGAGGGGTATGCTAGGCACTGTGTAGGTTACTCTGAGCTGTGAACTGTCCATATGAGTGGCCCCCTGTCCCTGACCTGTCCAGCTTTCCTCCAGTAACAGATATTGACATCTGGACAGTGTGTACAACTCCTATCGTAGCTGTAATTGACATGCAGAATAGTTGGCACTTTATTTCTTGGAACATGGACCCTGTCAACCACAGTATTGTACATAGGCTAGTAAGACACGACAGCCAGGAGTAAGTGCAGGCCACATGCTGACAGTATTGACCACACATATACACAGCTCATTGACCCCTGCATATTGTGTTCATGCAACAAGTTATCAAGTTGATTCGGACAGCACTGGGAATGTGTGTTCTGCTGCTTATACCCTAAAAACATTACTGTTACTGCATTTCTATAGGAACATGGGTGTGGGGGGCATACCTGTCAGCTGTCTACATTTGCCCAGGCTGTGCTGATGTTCACTTTACATTTTGGTTCCATTTAGCATAGTATTGTGCCTGTCTTGGGGACTACAGGCATATCACTAAAGACCACAGGTTAGACTGTAATGGCAGACATTTGGGTTTCAAAACTCTCACCCTTCAGAGACTTACTGCAACTGCAAGACCTCCTGTGATATCACTGTGTAGGTCTTTATGGGCATATTTCATCATTGTCTCCATTTGTGGGCCTTTGCCAGACATTTCTTTATTGTTTTCTATGGCTGACTTGCTGGATGAGGCTGAGGGGTGAGTATGGGACCTCCACATTGACATCCATGCATGTGACCTATGACCCCCCCCCAGTTTGTTAACCTCCCACATACACTGCAGTGAGTTTTGTCACCTACTGGAGTACTGCATTTTCTGGGGAAGCCAGTATTGGGCAGAAATTTCCTGTTGTCCCACATAGCTGTCAGTTGTCCACTGCTATTCCGGTAGGCCACCCCATTCCGTTGCATGCATGAAGCGATATAGCTATGCTACCACAACATATAATGCCATTCATTTATTGTTAAGAAGACTGGCTTACCTTGCATCTGCAGCAGTTGTGAGGATGGTGCTTGAGGGTTGGCACTGTCAGATGCACACAATGCACAGCCTATACATGGTAAGATACAGGTAGTTTGATGTGTGTGGCATCCATTTTACTCTGTGTACGAGTCAGAGAGGTGTCAGTCCCTGGGTCCCTACAGTGTCAGTGTGTGTGTAATATGCATTGCCCCTTTGTCAAGGCCTGGGTATACTGGGCACACATCCATCTGCCTATAGGAGCAGGCTCCAGGGGGTCCTCCTTCAAGTCCTCCTGTGCCTGTGGGGGCCTTGGCAATGGTGGGGGGCTGTGTGGCCCTTCCCTGTGATGTTCCTGCCACAGCTGTTTCCACAGGATCATATTGTGTAGTATGGCACATACTATGAACATGTGTGCATGTGTGGTTGGAGAGTACTGCAGGGCTCCACTAGATATATCAAGGCAGCTTAACCATGACTTGAGCATCCCAGACACATGCTCTATTATGTTCCTTGTTTGTGCGTGCACCTCATTATGGCATTCTTCAGGTGTGTGTGTGTGTGTGTGTGTGTGTGTGTGTGTGTGTGTGTGTGTGTGTGTGTGTGTGTGTGTGTGTGTGTGTGTGCGTGAGCGCATTTCTGATGGGTGTCATCATCCACGGCTCCAATGCATAGCCAGAATCCCCCAACAAATGGCCATATGGGATGTCCCCCCTGGCAAATGCCTAGTACAGCTGTGAAGCATGAGACATGATAACTACCAGGGCTGCCAGCACACACATTCATGATAATGCCCTGGGCATTGCACATGACCTGGTAGTTGATGGAGTGATAGCCCTTGCGGTTGACATAGATTCTACCCTCTTCGCAGGGTTGTGCCTTAATGTGGATGTGCGTGCAGTCTATAGCACCCAGTAACTCTGGGTAGTCTGCTACATGGTGGAAGAGACACATATTGCTGTTCCTCTCCTCACAGGTGCTGGGGAAAAATATGTGCTCACCAGCATGTGTTAGATGCCTGTGAGACCCCCATGATGTCCCCACTAGGTCTTTGGAAGGTACCTGTAGCTAGTATACTTAAGGCTACACATACCTTGGTTTCAACTGGGATGGGATCCCCTCTGTTGGCTCTAGGTCTGAGGTGAGGCCGGTACAGCTCACAGAGTTGCTGAAGTAAGTCCCTGTCCATCCTATAGCACTCTAGTATCGCCAGATCATGTAGCCCCTGGTAGGTTCCCCTGGGTCTGAACACTCTTCTCCTCTTCCTCCTCAGTCTGGGATGGTTGTCAGCATTATCCTCCTCCCCACCCTCAGTCTCTAGCACATACTGATGTATGAAAGTGACAGCAGCCCCTAACATTTTGTCAGTTAAAATTCCCCCAAGTGTGTATACCAATGGTGCAGAGTTTGTGAGAAAAAAACAGACGGATAGGTGTTTGCATAGTTTATACTGGTGTGCTGTAGATGCAGCCTGTGTGATTGGCTGACTATGATACATTCCACTTGCTAGCTATATTATTTGTACTTGAGTGCCTTTATTCTGCTATTTCAAAACAGTGTAAGAAACGTCTCTGTGTGGCAGATTTTCAGTCCATATATCTCTAGTTAATCACTGTATATTAATCAGATCAGACAATAGTAGTAGAAGTAGCAAACTTAAACTCGTCTTAAGTCAAAACAAAACAAAACAAAAAATAATAATAGAAAATATATAATTGTACAGCATTACTAAGTATTCGAAAGTAATCCAAGCAAGGCAGGCAGTCTGTTTCCAGTCGAAAATCCTTTATTAAGTACACAGACAAGCAATCCAAGTAAAACAAAAATAGAGTAATAATTTCCTCACAAGCTTTCTAAATATATATATATATATATATATATATACTTTTTATCAGGCATGAGAGTGGTTTATTGTGCTGTAAAACAAAGTGTTATTGGTATACATGTTAAATTCACATCGCTTCCCCCATCAGTGTGACATTCGAGCTGGTCCTGCCCTACTTAGTAGCTGTCATAATAATATAACCCTTATGTACTTTAAGTAAAATGTATAAATGATGTGGTACCTCTTATTTACTAGCAGCCGTTGAGGTAGGTAGATGAAGAGCAAAGCGTGAGTGTTGAAAAAGTCCACGAGTAAACCATAAAAAGCAAACACTCTTTAATTCCACAAGTATCGTTAAACACCAAAACAAACAGTGTTTTTCGTTCCAGTCACTACCGGAACTTCATCAGACAAATACTTCCTGTTTTAAAGGTCCTTATATATAAACAGTAATGTGCAAACGTCATTAATTAACTTTTAAAACCAATTTTAAAAAAATCATCATTAAATTCCATTTTTCTGCTGCTAACCCCGATGTTCTGGGGATCGCTAAAGCCAGTAACCCTTACACATAGTAAAACAGTTCTAAATAAGTGTAGTTAGACTACCTGTTAAACCCTTGATCTCCGTTAAGGTTCAAGTGTTTGTAAACACACTAGAATTCAGATAGTTCCTCATTTTCAATGTTTTAAATAAAAAACGCACTTAAAAGTCCTGTTCTATCTAGGTGCTCGTAAGTAGCACACACTCATATCACATTAAAAAGGTCGTGAAGGGATGTGTACCCAAACCACCTAGTGTTTTCCTATTCCTGTATACATAAATCAGGTTGTGATCGGTTATTGCACTGATAACTCTTACACTAAATGAGACAGTTCTAAACGTGTGTTACACGGATACCTACTAGACCTTTTGGTCTCCGTGGAAGGTCTATTAACATGCTGTATTGCAAGTGGTTCCCCATTTTGGGTATTTTAAAATACCCTCAAAGGATCGGATCCTGTCTGAATAGTAAATAAGAAGTATACATTGCGTGTAACATAAAAAATAACCTAAAAAAGTATATACGCAAAAAATCTGGTTTTCACCTGCTCCAAGCTTTCTCAGTCATGTTATGATCGGTTACTGTTTTTTTAAAGGTTGATCCCAAAGAAGTGGCTATTCAAAATAAAGTAGTCACATTCCCGTAGTGGTTTCTGGACAAATAAATAATGTGTATGTCCCAAGATAACTATATTCCTCCGCTAGGGACGATGAATCTTAAAACGCTTACCAGCCCGATGTTTGTGGCATGCAGGTGACTACCAAGCTTGATGATCACCTCACTCCCTGAAGTGCAACCCAACTTTGTTATTAAAAATAAACCTGTTACCTAAAAGCTGTGTATACATAACACTAAAATAGCTGTATTTACAGCTGAATAAAAAACCTGCTACTGCAAACTAAGTCAATAACTGTTCGTGTTTTTGTGAAGAATAAATTTCATAAAGAGAGTGTTCGTACCAATAGTTCCTTATCGCAAACTATTTTGAATGGTTTACTAATATTTATACCTACATTAATTATTATAGTAATATCTTGCCCTACGGTGTTAGCTTCTCTGTCTTAGAGAAATTACTACCTACTGCCGGTCACTTAATGAATTAAAGTAAAGTAATGTAATAGTATAATTAAGTGACCTCTCAGTCTGCCTTAGACTAGTCCTATATACTTCAATTCTATTGTGTGTTAACTAACTCTGCGATGTCTTTGGGTGTTTAATACCCTTGCGTTTCTACTAGTTCTACCAATGTGTGTTTGTTTAGTAAATAATGTATACTACTGTCTACTTCATTTAAACATATGTTTTATAAGAATGCAAAGATTACAAAAATTAATGGAGGTCTGTTCGTTACTACTGTTACAGTGGTAAAAAGGTCAAGAACATATAGGTATCAGTAATCATGGAGAACAAGTTCTTGTTGGTCTTGTCCAAGTGACCTAACCTATATTTAATTCAAATTTGGCTGTAATCAAGACCCCCAGTTTTACTACTGTATATTATTGCCATCATAGTAGTAAATATTGTCTAGACACATGTGGGGGTCAAAGTTCACAGAGAGCAGTTCATATTAATCTTGCCCAAATAAACTAACTGGTGTGAGGTTCAAATTTGATAGCAAACAGGAACTCCAGTCCTATCCCCACACGTCCCCAAACGAAACATCACCGTCGTGCAAGAGAACCTCTCCAGCTGGGGCAAGAAGTCCACACCTCAAACTCTGCACATAAAGGGTAGGTAAATGACTATAATTAATTTATTAATTTATTAAACTAGATTCTGTCTTTCATTTCGTTCTTAATTTGAAATTTTGGTTTTACCTAAGTAAATTCTTGATTTTTAGGAGACATGAAATAGAGCAACTTTCGTTAAGACCTGGAGGGATACATGCCATAAGTCTAACTTGCCATTTCAATTCCCTCCTTTCTAAGTCTAGTTTCAGCATTATGTCATTTACCAACCCCTCCTCTATAAAATTTTTCTTAATTTGGTCAATTACCAAAAAATTAAATTTGTGGTTTGAATGTTTTACACAATGCCTAGCTAGGGCATTGTCATCTTTATTTTTGGCAATTGCATAGCAATGTTCGTAAATCCTGTCACGGAGTCGTCTCGGTTTTCCCACATAGAATGAAGGACATTCTGTGCACTGGGCCAAGTAGACGACTCCTTTAGAATTGCAATTGCATAGTATGTTAACTTGAAAAGTTTCATCTCTAATGTTAAACCTTTCTGTGGTGTTAATGTATGCACAGTATTTACAACTCCACATTTTGTTGTGCCTCTCTTGGATAATTTAATTTTATTTTTTATTTCCAAATGTTTTTTCAAATTATGGCTTCTTCTATATGTGATAATAGGGCCATGGGCTAAAATGTGTGTTAAATCTTTGTCTAAGGCCAAGGAACGCCAGTACTTCCTTACTATATTACCTATTTTTGGAGCCTCAATGCAGTATGTGAAAGTAAAGGCTGTACTGAAATTTGCTCCAGCTTTGTCTTCTCTCTCACTAAGTTCATGAGTTGTTTCCATTGTACTAAATGAAACCATTCCATCTTGGTTATTATTACATGCTAAGGTGACATTCGATTTAACTAGCCCATTTAAAATGGGTATATAAATGCGCCTGTTTCTTTTTTCACTAACTTCCTTAAATATGTCTTTTAAAAATGAATCTGGATAGCCCCTGTTCAAAAACATTTCATGTAACAAGCTGCATTCTTTATTAAAGTCCTCGTCTTTAGTTACCATTCTTGCAGCTCTAACTAGTTGTCCTTTGACAACTGATTTCTTCTGATGGTGGGGGTGCATGCTAGTGAAATGTAGGTAACTATTGCAATAAGTTTCTTTCCTATGAATTTTTGCTATATATTTATCTTGGTCTTTTTCCAGACACACATCTAGAAAGTTAATTGAGTTACACTGAAAGTTTTTTGTAAACTTCAAAAAGTGTGTGGTTGAACCAAGGTAGTCCACTAATTGGTTTGCATTTTCTTCGTTCCCCTTAATAATGATGAATATGTCATCCAAAAACCTTTTGTAACAAAGGATTTGGTCCATCCAAACACTATTGAGTAAATACTCTTTTTCCCAAAATGCTAAAACCAAGTTGGCAAAGCTTGAACCCATAGGGGATCCCATGGCTACCCCTACCTTTTGTCTAAACAGCTGACCTTCAAAAAATATGAAATTATTTGCTAATATGATCTCCAGAAGTTGTTCTATCAGCAGACATTCGTTCTCTCGTGCCCCCTTACTTCGAATGAAGTCTGTAACCCATTCTATTCCAATAGCATGTGGAATACAGGAATATAGGTCACAAATGTCTACTGTTAGAAAGTTCCCTAGTACGTTAAATGGTGTATTTTGAATGCACTCTAGAAAGGACCAAGAATCTTTTAAGATCTGTGTTTCAGTTTCAACGTATTTTTTAAGAATGCAATCCACCATTTTTGCCGATGGGTATGTTATCGACTGTCTGGCGTCTACTAGGGCCCTGAATGGTGGGTTACCTACATCTTTGTGTAACTTTGGTATACCAAAGATTTTAGGAATTCTGGGCGCCAGCATGGTAATATAACTATATTGATTAATGTTTATAATACCATCCGTATAAAGGTCACTGAAAAACATTTTTATTTTATTGTAGGCTTGGTTAAGTTCATTTCTACTTGTTTCTTCGTATGTGTCACTACTTAGGATAGAAACCATAGTATTCGAATAATCACTGTTGTAAAACACTGCTATTCCCCCACCCTTGTCAGGTTTCATAAGCCTCAATGGTAGTTCTCTAATTGTGTTCAATAACTGAGTTTCGTCCTTTGACATGTTGTATTTATACCCATTGTTATTAGGGTGTCTATTTAACTCCCTAAATTCACTGACACAGAGATGTTCAAATAAATTTAGTGTGTCATTGTGAGGTGGATTGTACGTACTGGCTATCTTGAGCTCACTTGTGTTGTAACTGTTATTACCAAACAATATGTTTAAATTTAGTTTACGTGTGAACATTTTAAAGTCTAAAATAAGTTCAGTAATGTCACATTTTCTTGTTGGAACAAAAGTCATTCCCTTAGCGAACAATTCCACCAGAATCGGGTCAATGTGACACTCTGTGTAGTTATAAATTTTGAAGTCATTTTTAATGTTAGTTATAACTTCAAACAGTCTTAGTCCTGGTGTTGGTTGTTGCTCCTGGTGTTGTACCTCCGTTTCTGGACATGGGGGGGATTGGTTGTCCAATTGCTCCCCCTTGGTAGTTTTTTGTCCGCCTTGGTTGTGCCTGGAGGGATTTCCGAACTGGGCATTATGGCTTGTATCTGGTTGATTATCAATGTCGTCAAATGTTTCTTCGTCCACGCAAGTAAGGGGGCACGAGACAACGAATGTCTGCTGATAGAACAACTTCTGGAGATCATATTAGCAAATAATTTCATATTTTTTGAAGGTCAGCTGTTTAGACAAAAGGTAGGGGTAGCCATGGGATCCCCTATGGGTTCAAGCTTTGCCAACTTGGTTTTAGCATTTTGGGAAAAAGAGTATTTACTCAATAGTGTTTGGATGGACCAAATCCTTTGTTACAAAGTTTTGGATGACATATTCATCATTATTAAGGGACGAAGAAAATGCAAACCAATTAGTGGACTACCTTGGTTCAACCACACACTTTTTGGAGTTTACAAAAAACTTTCAGTGTAACTCAATCAACTTTCTAGATGTGTGTCTGGAAAAAGACCAAGATAAATATATAGCAAAAATTCATAGGAAAGAAACTTATTGCAATAGTTACCTACATTTCACTAGCATGCACCCCCACCATCAGAAGAAATCAGTTGTCAAAGGACAACTAGTTAGAGCTGCAAGAATGGTAACTAAAGACGAGGACTTTAATAAAGAATGCAGCTTGTTACATGAAATGTTTTTGAACAGGGGCTATCCAGATTCATTTTTAAAAGACATATTTAAGGAAGTTAGTGAAAAAAGAAACAGGCGCATTTATATACCCATTTTAAATGGGCAAGTTAAATCGAATGTCACCTTAGCATGTAATAATAACCAAGATGGAATGGTTTCATTTAGTACAATGGAAACAACTCATGAACTTAGTGAGAGAAGACAAAGCTGGAGCAAATTTCAGTACAGCCTTTACTTTCACATACTGCATTGAGGCTCCAAAAATAGGTAATATAGTAAGGAAGTATTGGCGTTGGCCTTAGACAAAGATTTAACACATTTTAGCCCATGGCCCTATTATCACATAGAAGAAGCCATAATTTGAAAAACATTTGGAAATAAAAATAAAATTAAATTATCCAAGAGAGGCACAACAAAATGTGGGAGTTGTAAATACTGTGCATACATTAACACCACAGAAAGGTTTAACATTAGAGATGAAACTTTTCAAGTTAACATACTATGCAATTGCAATTCTAAAGGAGTCGCTACTTGGCCCAGTGCACAGAATGTCCTTCATTCTATGTGGGAAAAACCGAGAGGCGACTCCGTGACATTTTCTGAACATTGCTATGCAATTGCCAAAAATAAAGATGACAATGCCCTAGCTAGGCATTGTGTAAAACATTCAAACCACAAATTTAATTTTTTGGTAATTGACCAAATTAAGAAAAATTTTATAGAGGAGGGGTTGGTAAATGACATAATGCTGAAACTAGACTTAGAAAGGAGGGAATTGAAATGGCAAGTTAGACTTATGGCATGTATCCCCCCAGGTCTTAACGAAAGTTGCTCTATTTCATGTCTCCTAAAAATCAAGAATTTACTTAGGTAAAACCAAAATTTCAAATTAAGAACGAAATGAAAGACAGAATCTAGTTTAATAAATTAATAAATTAATTATAGTCATTTACCTACCCTTTATGTGCAGAGTTTGAGGTGTGGACTTCTTGCCCCAGCTGGAGAGGTTCTCTTGCACGACGGTGATGTTTCGTTTGGGGACGTGTGGGGATAGGGCTGGAGTTCCTGTTTGCTATCAAACTTGGGCCTCACATCAGTTGGTTTGTTTGGGCAAGACTAATATGAACTGCTCTCTGTGAACTTTGACCCCCACACGTGTCTAGACAATATTTACTACTACGATGGCAATAATATACAGTAGTAAAACTGGGGGTCTTGATTACAGCCAAATTTGAATTAAATATAGGTTAGGTCACTTGGACAAGACCAACAAGAACTTGTTCTCTATGATTACTGATACCTATATGTTCTTGACCTTTTTACCACTGTAATAGTAGTAACGAACAGACCTCCATTAATTTTTGTAATCTTTGCATTCTTATAAAACATATGTTTAAATGAAGTAGACAGTAGTATACATTATTTACTAAACAAACATACATTGGTAGAACTAGTAGAAACGCAAGGGTATTAAACACCCAAAGACATCGCAGAGTTAGTTAACACACAATAGAATTGAAGTATACAGGACTAGTCTAAGGCAGACTGAGAGGTCACTTAATTACACTATTACACTACTTTACTTTAATTCATTAAGTGACCGGCAGTAGGTAGTAATTTCTCTAAGATAGAGAAGCTAACACCGTAGGGCAAGATATTACTACAATAATTAATGTAGGTATAAACATTAGTAAACCATTTAAAATAGTTTGCGATAAGGAACTATTGGTACGAACACTCTTTTTATGAAATTTATTCTTCACAAAAACACGAACAGTTATTGACTTAGTTTGCAGTAGCAGGTTTTTTATTCAGCTGTAAATACAGCTATTTTAGTGTTATGTATACACAGCTTTTAGGTAACAGGTTTATTTTTAATAACAAAGTTGGGTTGCACTTCAGGGAGTGAGGTGATCATCAAGCTTGGTAGTCACCTGTATGCCACAAACATCGGGCTGGTAAGCGTTTTAAGATTTATCGTCCCCAGCGTGGAATATAGTTATCTTGGGACATACACATTATTCATTTGTCCAGAAACCACTATGGGAATGTGACTACTTTATTTTGAATAGCCACTTCTTTGGGATCAACCTTAAAAAAACAGTAACCGATCATAACATGACTGAGAAAGCTTGGAGCAGGTGAAAACCAGATTTTTTGCGTATATACTTTTTTAGGTTATTTTTTATGTTACACACAATGTATACTTCTTATTTACTATTCAGACAGGATCCGATCCTTTGAGGGTATTTAAGATACCCAAAATGGGAACCACTTGCAATACAGCATGTTAATAGACCTTCCACGGAGACCAAAAGGTCTAGTAGGTATCCGTGTAACACACGTTTAGAACTGTCTCATTTAGTGTAAGAGTTATCAGTGCAATAACCGATCACAACCTGATTTATGTATACAGGAATAGGAAAACACTAGGTGGTTTGGGTACACATCCCTTCACGACCTTTTTAATGTGATATGAGTGTGTGCTACTTACGAGCACCTAGATAGAACAGGACTTTTAAGTGTGTTTTTTATTTAAAACATTGAAAATGAGGAACTATCTGAATTCTAGTGTGTTTACAAACACTTGAACCTTAACGGAGATCAAGGGTTTAACAGGTAGTCTAACTACACTTATTTAGAACTGTTTTACTATGTGTAAGGGTTACTGGCTTTAGCGATCCCCAGAACATCGGGGTTAGCAGTAGAAAAATGGAATTTAATGATGATTTTTTTAAAATTGGTTTTAAAAGTTAATTAATGACGTTTGCACATTACTGTTTATATATAAGGACCTTTAAAACAGGAAGTATTTGTCTGATGAAGTTCCGGTAGTGACTGGAACGAAAAACACTGTTTGTTTTGGTGTTTAACGATACTTGTGGAATTAAAGAGTGTTTGCTTTTTATGGTTTACTCGTGGACTTTTTCAACACTCACGCTTTGCTCTTCATCTACCTACCTCAACGGCTGCTAGTAGGTGTTCTTGGTTTGCTTTTTCATTTTTGGTGCTATTGGTTCTTTGCCTGCCGTTTTGCCATGGATGATGAAGGGGACCAAAGTCAATCGCAGGGCAACCTGACTCAACTACTCAACTTAATTAATCTACGCTTGGACCGCTTATCGGAGAAAGTTGACAGTGTCACTAGTACTAACTCCAGCGGCACTACAAGGGATATTAGTTCATCCAGTAACAACAATAGTAGTCACCAGCAACTTCCCCAAAGGCAAGGGAAGTTCCAGAATCAACAACACCAACCGGTAGACCACATTGAACAGAGGCCCATTAGTTTGGACAATAACTTTAACATCAGGTCTTGGTTGAATGCAGAACTGAATATGGAAGACGAAAATTCAGGTACTGAACAGTTTGACAATACTGTTAATATGGGTAACCTTACTGAAAAACTTAAGATATTTGATAACAAACTGTTTAAAGCAAAAAAACTTCAGTTAGAACTGAACTACTTAAACAGATGTATACAAGAGAAAATTGTACCTAAGGGGCTTAGGCTTTTTTCCTACCCCACTGGGCTTATTTTTGGATCTGATTTTTTTAAAGATTTGACTGAATTATACAACAACCAGGGCCTGGAAGTTTTGAGGTGTATGATGAAACACTACGCCATCTCATTAGAAGACCTGAATAACGAGATATCAAGTCTGGAAACTGAAATAAAAAACGACTTGGACTTCAGTAGATATAAATTTGAATTTGATAGAACCCTTAATAGTGTTTCCCAGCAAATGGTAAAACTTAAGGGGAACAAACTGAAGAAATTACAGAGAGATTTAAAAGCATATAGAGAAGGGGAAGCTTTCCCTAAACCTCCACCTATTCGTAAAGCCAACAACACCGGCAAACCCACTGGTCCTAATTACTTTAAACAACAAAATAAGAACATGCATGGGTCAGTTAGATCCATTACGAATTCCCACGCAATGCCCCCTGACCATGCTTACGTGGACGAAGAAACATTTGACGACATTGATAATCAACCAGATACAAGCCATAATGCCCAGTTCGGAAATCCCTCCAGGCACAACCAAGGCGGACAAAAAAACTACCAAGGGGGGAGGGGGAGCAATTGGACAACCAATCCCCCCCATGTCCAGAAACGGAGGTACAACACCAGGAGCAACAACCAACACCAGGACTAAGACTGTTTGAAGTTATAACTAACATTAAAAATGACTTCAAAATTTATAACTACACAGAGTGTCACATTGACCCGATTCTGGTGGAATTGTTCGCTAAGGGAATGACTTTTGTTCCAACAAGAAAATGTGACATTACTGAACTTATTTTAGACTTTAAAATGTTCATACGTAAACTAAATTTAAACATATTGTTTGGTAATAACAGTTACAACACAAGTGAGCTCAAGATAGCCAGTACGTACAATCCACCTCACAATGACACACTAAACTTATTTGAACATCTCTGTGTCAGTGAATTTAGGGAGTTAAATAGACACCCTAATAATAATGGGTATAAATACAACATGTCAAAGGACGAAACTCAGTTATTGAACACAATTAGAGAACTACCATTGAGGCTTATGAAACCTGACAAGGGTGGGGGAATAGCAGTGTTTTACAACAGTGATTATTCGAACACTATGGTTTCTATCCTAAGTAGTGACACATACGAAGAAACAAGTAGAAATGAACTTAACCAAGCCTACAATAAAATAAAAATGTTTTTCAGTGACCTTTATACGGATGGTATTATAAACATTAATCAATATAGTTATATTACCATGCTGGAATTCCTAAAATCTTTGGTATACCAAAGTTACACAAAGATGTAGGTAACCCACCATTCAGGGCCCTAGTAGACGCCAGACAGTCGATAACATACCCATCGGCAAAAATGGTGGATTGCATTCTTAAAAAATACGTTGAAACTGAAACACAGATCTTAAAAGATTCTTGGTCCTTTCTAGAGTGCATTCAAAATACACCATTTAACGTACTAGGGAACTTTCTAACAGTAGACATTTGTGACCTATATTCCTGTATTCCACATGCTATTGGAATAGAATGGGTTACAGACTTCATTCGAAGTAAGGGGGCACAAGACAATGAATGTCTGCTGATAGAACAACTTCTGGAGATCATATTAGCAAATAATTTCATATTTTTTGAAGGTCAGCTGTTTAGACAAAAGGTAGGGGTAGCCATGGGATCCCCTATGGGTTCAAGCTTTGCCAACTTGGTTTTAGCATTTTGGGAAAAAGAGTATTTACTCAATAGTGTTTGGATGGACCAAATCCTTTGTTACAAAAGGTTTTTGGATGACATATTCATCATTATTAAGGGGAACGAAGAAAATGCAAACCAATTAGTGGACTACCTTGGTTCAACCACACACTTTTTGAAGTTTACAAAAAACTTTCAGTGTAACTCAATTAACTTTCTAGATGTGTGTCTGGAAAAAGACCAAGATAAATATATAGCAAAAATTCATAGGAAAGAAACTTATTGCAATAGTTACCTACATTTCACTAGCATGCACCCCCACCATCAGAAGAAATCAGTTGTCAAAGGACAACTAGTTAGAGCTGCAAGAATGGTAACTAAAGACGAGGACTTTAATAAAGAATGCAGCTTGTTACATGAAATGTTTTTGAACAGGGGCTATCCAGATTCATTTTTAAAAGACATATTTAAGGAAGTTAGTGAAAAAAGAAACAGGCGCATTTATATACCCATTTTAAATGGGCAAGTTAAATCGAATGTCACCTTAGCATGTAATAATAACCAAGATGGAATGGTTTCATTTAGTACAATGGAAACAACTCATGAACTTAGTGAGAGAGAAGACAAAGCTGGAGCAAATTTCAGTACAGCCTTTACTTTCACATACTGCATTGAGGCTCCAAAAATAGGTAATATAGTAAGGAAGTATTGGCGTTCCTTGGCTTTAGACAAAGATTTAACACACATTTTAGCCCATGGCCCTATTATCACATATAGAAGGAGCCATAATTTGAAAAAACATTTGGAAATAAAAAATAAAATTAAATTATCCAAGAGAGGCACAACAAAATGTGGGAGTTGTAAATACTGTGCATACATTAACACCACAGAAAGGTTTAACATTAGAGATGAAACTTTTCAAGTTAACATACTATGCAATTGCAATTCTAAAGGAGTCGTCTACTTGGCCCAGTGCACAGAATGTCCTTCATTCTATGTGGGAAAAACCGAGAGACGACTCCGTGACAGGATTTACGAACATTGCTATGCAATTGCCAAAAATAAAGATGACAATGCCCTAGCTAGGCATTGTGTAAAACATTCAAACCACAAATTTAATTTTTTGGTAATTGACCAAATTAAGAAAAATTTTATAGAGGAGGGGTTGGTAAATGACATAATGCTGAAACTAGACTTAGAAAGGAGGGAATTGAAATGGCAAGTTAGACTTATGGCATGTATCCCCCCAGGTCTTAACGAAAGTTGCTCTATTTCATGTCTCCTAAAAATCAAGAATTTACTTAGGTAAAACCAAAATTTCAAATTAAGAACGAAATGAAAGACAGAATCTAGTTTAATAAATCAATAAATTAATTATAGTCATTTACCTACCCTTTATATGCAGAATTTGAAATGTAGACTTCTTGCCCCAGCTGGAGAGGTTCTCTTGTACGACAATAATGTTTCGTTTGGGGACATGTAAGGATAAAACTGGAGTTCCTGTTTACTATCAAATTTGAACCTCACACCAGTTAGTTTATTTGGGCAAGATTAATATGAACTGCTCTCTGTGAACTTTGACCCCCACATGTGTCTAGACAATATTTACTACTATGATGGCAATAATATACAGTAGTAAAACTGGGGGTCTTGATTACAGCCAAATTTGAATTAAATATAGGTTAGGTCACTTGGACAAGACCAACAAGAACTTGTTCTCCATGATTACTGATACCTATATGTTCTTGACCTTTTTACCACTGTAACAGTAGTAACGAACAGACCTCCATTAATTTTTGTAATCTTTGCATTCTTATAAAACATATGTTTAAATGAAGTAGACAGTAGTATACATTATTTACTAAACAAACATACATTGGTAGAACTAGTAGAAGCATAGGGTATTAAACACCCAAAGACATCGCAGAGTTAGTTAACACACAATAGAATTGAAGTATACAGGACTAGTCTAAGGCAGACTGAGAGGTCACTTAATTACACTATTACACTACTTTACTTTAATTCATTAAGTGACCGGCAGTAGGTAGTAATTTCTCTAAGATAGAGAAGCTAACACCGTAGGGCAAGATATTACTACAATAATTAATGTAGGTATAAACATTAGTAAACCATTTAAAATAGTTTGCGATAAGGAACTATTGGTACGAACACTCTTTTTATGAAATTTATTCTTCACAAAAACACGAACAGTTATTGACTTAGTTTGCAGTAGCAGGTTTTTTATTCAGCTGTAAATACAGCTATTTTAGTGTTATGTATACACAGCTTTTAGGTAACAGGTTTATTTTTAATAACAAAGTTGGGTTGCACTTCAGGGAGTGAGGTGATCATCAAGCTTGGTAGTCACCTGTATGCCACAAACATCGGGCTGGTAAGCGTTTTAAGATTTATCGTCCCCAGCGGTGGAATATAGTTATCTTGGGACATACACATTATTCATTTGTCCAGAAACCACTATGGGAATGTGACTACTTTATTTTGAATAGCCACTTCTTTGGGATCAACCTTAAAAAAACAGTAACCGATCATAACATGACTGAGAAAGCTTGGAGCAGGTGAAAACCAGATTTTTTGCGTATATACTTTTTTAGGTTATTTTTTATGTTATACGCAATGTATACTTCTTATTTACTATTCAGACAGGATCCGATCCTTTGAGGGTATTTTAAGATACCCAAAATGGGGAACCACTTGCAATACAGCATGTTAATAGACCTTCCACGGAGACCAAAAGGTCTAGTAGGTATCCGTGTAACACACGTTTAGAACTGTTTCATTTAGTGTAAGAGTTATTAGTGCAATAACCGATCACAACCTGATCTATGTACACAGGAATAGGAAAACACTAAGTGGTTTGGGTACACATCCCTTCACGACCTTTTTAATGTGATATGAGTGTGTGCTACTTACGAGCACCTAGATAGAACAGGACTTTTAAGTGTGTTTTTTATTTAAAACATTGAAAATGAGGAACTATCTGAATTCTAGTGTGTTTACAAGCACTTGAACCTTAACGGAGATCAAGGGTTTAACAGGTAGTCTAACTACACTTATTTAGAACTGTTTTACTATGTGTAAGGGTTACTGGCTTTAGCGATCCCCAGAACATCGGGGTTAGCAGCAGAAAAATGGAATTTAATGATGATTTTTTAAAATTGGTTTTAAAAGTTAATTAATGACGTTTGCACATTACTGTTTATATATAAGGACCTTTATAACAGGAAGTATTTGTCTGATGAAGTTCCGGTAGTGACTGGAACGAAAAACACTGTTTGTTTTGGTGTTTAACGATACTTGTGGAATTAAAGAGTGTTTGCTTTTTATGGTTTACTCGTGGACTTTTTCAACACTCACGCTTTGCTCTTCATCTACCTACCTCAACGGCTGCTAGTAGGTGTTCTTGGTTTGCTTTTTCATTTTTGGTGCTATTGGTACCTCTTATTTAACCAGATTATTAAGTAGATTATTAAGTCTGTGATTTTATCCAAGACAATATACTACATGGCTGGAAATATTTCAACCTTAGTTTATTTGGCAATCAAAAAAAAAAATATATAAATATAAATACATATACATTTTGCATGTAAAAATCAGTTTTTTTTTTTTCATAACTGATTGTTAACAAAGATCGCTTTCGTCCTTCTAGACTTCTTTAGGTCTGTGTACAAGAACCCTAAAAACTATCTATAAAAATATATATAACTGTATAATTAGTTAGTATTGTTATTACACTTTGAATAAAGTGAAAAAAAGAACCAGAAAAAATGTAGGTATGATGAAGGAAACAAACTATACACTTAGATTACAACTGATTTAAAATGGTATTTAAAACCAACTGGTAGAATAAAATAAAATAAAATACAATTAGTCATGTAAACAATGTGGCAATTTTCTAAGTTCCAGTGCACTTCTAATTGAACAGTGGTAGTTGAGTCCAGGCTTCCTAAAAGAGTTTTGCTTTAATTGCCACAAGAGTTCATGTTTCTCCAGAATATTCGGGATGTCTCCTTCAAGATCACCCATGTCTATGTGATCCAGGATCTGGAATTTAAAACATGTGTGTCTTTTATGAAGAGAAAGGTGTTTGGCTAGTGCATTGTTTTTACATTCAGAGCGGATTTCTGACAGATGACATGAAATCCTACACTTGAGTTTATTTACAGTCTTGCCCATATAGAATGCATCACATTCATTGCACTGTGCCCTGTAAATTACTTTTGTAGTGTTACAGTCACCCCCTGCACTGGTTTTAATGATTTTCCTTAAATAAGGGCAATAAAAACTATCACTTTGCTGTATAAATATACAAAATGTACAATTAGTTTCACATCTTTTAGTGCTTTTCTCATATGGTCTAGGTTAAATTCAACAAAACATCTAATGTTCCTGGCCTTCCTAAAAACAAATGATGGAGCTTCACCTAAGATGTTAATCAGAAAACGGTCTCCTGTGACAATGTCCCAGTTTTCTACAATAACATTTTTGATACTGTGATAATCCAAAGTGTATGTCAGGATGCAGCTCTTTTTGCATTAGTTATTCTCTGTGGAATTATTTAACATTCTTCTACTAGGGAGGTTGAGTGAAGGTTCTTCAGTCCTTTTCAGTTCTATAATGGGTTCCAGGATGTTTTTTAACATCTGACTTTCATAGCCTCTCACTAGAAAATCATTCTATAAGTTGTTCAGGTTTCTCAAAAATGGCTATTCTGCTATTTCCCATTTTTTTCCTTCGCATTTCTGCCGCTTCTAAACTCTGCGGCATGCAGCGCAAACCTGCTGCTCAAATGTAAACACTTCTGCTAGTTCCTGTTGTTTTTTTTATTTTTTGGGGGGTTTTTTGTATTTCCATCCTGCAGCATGCCACAAAACCCCTGCAGCTATAGTAAACCGTATTGAACAGAAAGGAACCTCCCAGGGACACTAACACACTCTGCATTTCTTGAACTAGCTCATACACACCCCCTTCCTTAGCTGTGCTTAGCTAAGCACAAATAGAGGCAGTGGAGCTCCAATGTGCTTACACCAAGCATGACACACCCCCTTTTCATGTCAGCTGCTCCTCCTGCTTACACTGTAGCATTATAGCTCCTACACAGTTAGGTGCAGGCAGACACAGTCTCCCATTTTGCTATTCAATAAATTTAGCTCATTTGCATACCCCACTGCCTCAGTCCCTTGTTACACCACTACACCAGACCCTATCTTCTTAGTAACCAGTGTTACCTGTTATTATTTTAGTTCTGCATGCTACCCACTATAATGGCAAAATGCAGATTTGACTTAAAATTGTCTTTTTACATTTTTTTTCTTATTTTCTGCAAGATTTCATTTGCGCGCCACTGCGCTATGCTTAAAAGGCCAAAATTGGCCAAGAAAAAATAAACTTTGATTTTTATAATTTTGCAACTGTTTTCCATACCAATTGCCATATGTTTGGCCATTGGCATGCCTAATAGTCATAATACATGCTTTACTTTGAGCTGTCATTCCCCCATTTTGATTTTTGCAGAAATGTACACGGTTAGTAATTGAATACATTTCTGCATCAGACACACTGCTCTGACATGGATGCCTGCCTGCTTACTGAATCGCTAATTCACCTCATTTGCATGGTTTTCACCAGCAAATGAGGTAATTAGCATTATTCAGTGGTGTCCATGTCAGAATAGTGCTGGCAGGCTTGTGCACGCCCCCAGCCTTGTTTACTGGATCACTGGCGACCATATTCCGTACAGAAGCTGCTACACTATTCTGACACAGAAATTTTCCTTTATTGAATCTGGCCCTGCCTTTTTAAGGGGGGAACCACTCAGTCTACTCTGGAAGCTGCTGCAATATCTTCAGCCCAAATCTTTTCCAAGCATTAAAGCATGAGCATTTCCTGCAGGGAAGAGGTGTGGTTTGCTACAGCTATCTTGCAAAGCTTTTTGAAACCCACTGCTGCTCGGGTCCAACATTACCAAGGTGTGTAAGTTTTGGGAATCCTCCCAAGAAGCTATCCCTACAATAGTGGATAATATTATGAGCATAGTATAGTTGTTATAGAAATGTGCCATTATTGTAGACATTACAGAATATCCACTGTTGCGGCAATCTTTCTCTTTCTTCATTCTTCTTTCACCTTCCTTTTCTGGAGCCTTTCAAGGTTTAGGTGGGTACCCATTAATTCTTAGTCTGTACTCTCCACCTCTGTCTGTCACATAAAGTACATTTCCTCATTGGGTTGACCTTCCTTATGGCAAAGTTGCTTAGTGGGTCTCTTCTGGATGAGCTTACTGGTCAGGGGGTCCATTTTAATCAAGAACCTTTTCGTCCTCTGGTCTTAGGCATTACCAGTAATGAGAACCAGGGCAAGAAAAAAATAGATATGGTGTGGGAGGATATCTTTCTTCTGCACTGATGTGCTGGGTGAACATCTACCCAGCCAAGAGGTAGAAGCATGCAAACTTCCAGAAGTCAGGCCAGATGAGGGGTCCTCCTGTAGCAGAAGTCCCATGACACTCTCACTATTACAATGGTGCATGTACTTGAACATCTGGAATTATGGTAAATTTTTAATCTGATTGTTCTCTTCAACAGCTCCATAGAACACCTGATAGAAGGATGTATGCTGCTGCTTCTACTACTGTTATTAGTAATAGCACCGTGACATGTAAACAGGGGTGTGGGGTGGATTGGGTGCTCCAAGCAGTGCTTGTGGGGTAAACTGAGTGCTCCAAAACATGCTTGTGAGGTGGACTGGGTGACCCAAAATGTGCTTATGGGGTGCACTGGGGGCTCCAAGCAGTGCTTGTAGCAATGCTTGTGGGGCAGACTGGGTGCATGGAGCGGTTTTTATATTGTATCAAAGTGTGTGTTTCATTTTCAGTGCTCAGAAAACTTATAATGCATTTGTATCTGTGCTTCCATCTTCCTTGCAACAAAATAAATATACCTGTCCTACATTCCCTTTGGCTCTCACATACCTCTGCCTTTAGGGAAACACTAAGCTACTAACTGACTGGACCAGAAGAGCTGTGCCATTTATATAGGTCTTTTGGAAATGATGTCTGTGTGTGCCAATCACACCTTGTGTTTAAGCTCCCTTACAATTAAGATTATCTCATCTGTCTGTGAGGATAATTTCTGTAAGGGGTTAATAGCTTGCCTTTTCCTATCATTAAACAGCAGATAGCTGTTGCTCAGCATCCCTGAATTTAGTTATTTTGTGTCATTAAAGGACTGAGACCATGGCCATGCACACAGGAATCATGCTGCACATTCAGACAATATGTATTTCCCATTTGTGATGCTACCTGCTGTCTGTGGTTCACCTGAATGACCTATAAACGCCCTGTTATTGTTATTATGCTCTTCCTGCTCTGTAATGCATTCTCTTTTAGCCTTGGTTTCTATGGTTCCCATGGAAAATCCAGGTTATTACTGAAAGTAGCTCTGGTTTCCAATGTGCTTATTTAATTACACAGAAACACAGAAATCAGAAAACGGATGGCATAGTTTGAATAAGATTGTTTATGCAGCTCAGCACAGCACTATAATTGTGCTTCATTTGGGGTCTTAGAAGACCATCTCCAATAATAACTTGAAACGTGCATAATTTTAATTGCTGTCACCAACAATTTTTTTTATACAGAATGTATATAACAGCAGGAGACAACATAGACAGAAGACGAGTATTATAGCTCTATACAGCTGCCATTAAACACAAAACATGTAAAGAAATCCATAGTGGATCAGCCTGCATAAAGCTGTAAGTAGTGTTGCAAGAGACAGCCTAGGAGCTGGTGCAGCAATTTAAAGCTATGAGCTCTCCATGAGCTGTTTGTTGTGGTCCAAGGTTTGATTCCTTTCAGCCTCCATTTATCTAATCATGTGATTCTGACCTTACTTCTCAACTGTCCAGATTTTTGCCTTATATTTTTGGTCAGCTAGTCATAAAATTTGTGATATTCTGGTAAATCATTGAAAAATGAGCTCACTAAATAATGACAAACATTTAAGCTTCAGACTTCACATCCTTCAGAAAAATGCATGATAATGTAAAACCTGTATTCTAGCAATTTTTTTTAAGTTTATAAGAGCTATATTTAAAATGTGTCTCTATTTTTGGCCCTTCACCCCTCCTAATATTTTTGACTTTGTCCAGATTTCTTGTTCTGAGAGGTTCAGAGGTATGATTCTGTGCAAGTCATTTAACATGATAGTGTTCCTGAGCTGAGTCTGCAAAAGATCCACAGGGCTCAGTGTTTTGCTGTGGTTAACAAATCAAATAGCTGCAGCCTGCAATTGAATGATGATGTTAACGTAATACTCTACAAACCATGAACCCACCCTCCCCCATCCTAATTTGTCTGCTATTAGTGGCATAAATCGTTTAGCAATACTTTGGCTGCTTAATCTGCTAACATATCTTCTGCAAATAAAAAAAAAATCATTCAGTCTGATATTGGTCTTGATTAACAGGCAATTAAGACATCCAACTCTTACTATTGGAGTCCAGCTGGAGGCAGATAATTGAGTTAGAATGGAATAGTAAAACCAGTACGAGTTTGAGACAGATTCCAAAACAAATTACATTTAGGGAAAGGCACTGCCACCAGTTTGCATAAGCTTCAAAAAGTCCACAATTCAACTGAATGTGTTTTGCATTTCTGTGCTGAATATGCAAATTAAGAAGTGTACAACCCTTAACAGGCAAGTCCTTTCACAAATCCCAATTCCAAAAGAATACGTATAAGTGCTGTCATGACCACCACAACAAGCATAAGTTGATGCAGTATGAATGAAAGGTTAGGCAGGGTCTTATGCAAAGACCTCAGTACTATGCATAGTAGTACCCACAATGCTAAACAGTGTGCAGAAATATAGAAAACTGTACATCGAGCACAAAATGAATGGTAGCCACACTAAAAATTATGATGGTGGGGGTACATTAGTTCTCTTATTGTATCCTTTCTCACTGTCATTTTCTGTTTGGGAGCTCTACATATCCATTGTCTTCATGTGTTAGAACTGTAGCTGTTAAAGTACATGCCATTGTTTCTTAACACACACACACACACACACACACACACACACACACACACACACACACACACACACACACACACACACACACACACACACACACACACACTAGAATCACATTTGGTAGAATGGCTTTTGTGGCTGTAAAAAAAGGGGAATGCACAAATGACTGAATACTCATTTCAGTGAATCACATGTTTGAATTTAGTTTTATATATGCAGGTAAGCAGCGGTGTGCAGGAAAATTAATGTTTGAATGAAAAAGTGGTGGTTGTGAAGATGTACAAGATTGTGTTATAGCAGCTGATGTCAATATGCCAAGTGTTCACAAGTTAAGTAAGGGAATAGTCAGTGTTCTGCATGTTTTGTATTGTCTGTATTCTGTGTCCTTTTGTCTTGTATAGTGGTACTGTTAGGGAAAAGGTTTTTAGTAACACGGATTGGGTTAGGGTTACAGTTAGGGTTAGCACACAAGGGTAGGGTGACCACAGAAAAGGAAAGATAGAGGAGCAGAAATGGTCTACATCTGCATCATATGTGAAACGTAGAAGGAGTATTTAAGAGTAGGCGAAAGAGTTAGCAAATATTTAGAAAAGGCAGCTTACAAATAGTGAATGAAAATAGGAATGCTGAAGATAAATTCATTGATATGGTGCTGCTGGCAATAACTAGGTCACAGTCATCTTTTCTGCTATTGGAGAAGTTTATAATTTCATAGTTTCATAGTCTGAATATCTTGTATTTCGCCCATAGGCCATATTAAAATACAGACTCCAGGTTTGTAGGGTAGACTAATGTTCACAGCCAAGGCTCTAATGCCCATTTTAGTATGTCCATACCTGTACTATATCTACTGGGCACAGGGAGTATATTTCACACCTTTACAATTGACTAGAATGCAAAACTAGCTATTTTAATAGTCCTACATTTGACAACATTGCACATTATATTGTTAACTCTTAAGCTTCTGTTACTAGGTACATTCTTGGGTCTCACTAGAATATGAGCATAACATAGAATTTTGCTCCATAAATGACCTGACATATGCAATGTACACCCTGGTTACTAAAATACATGAATTTAAAAGTCTTGGATCTAAAATTAAGGCATTTAACCTTCAAAACATTAGATTGAAGTAAATTAGCATTGTCTCTGGAAGGCATATTATTGTCTATTACATTTCCCCAGATCTCTAAAATTGTTTACTGTATTGATAATGAAGCTGTCAAGGATTATAGCATGGTTGATATTCCCAGGGCCAAAATACATTACACAATTTGTTATAATCTGGATTGAAACAGTTTCTTCTTAACCAGTTTTGCAATGAGGAAAGATAGGTATTTAAAGTGTATAATGTTGTTTTGCTTGTTGTAAACGGCCCTGTTCTAATGCCATCAGCATGATAACAAATATTTACATGAAACCAACAATAATAGAAAAACATATTGAACAAGATAGATGCCAAAACAGATCCCCAGGGTAGACCTGGATGTACTTTTGGAAAGTCAGAAAAGTGACCAAGAAATTTAACCCTCTGTTGCCTGTCTTGTAGTGGCCAAGAAATTTAAC
Source organism: Protopterus annectens (assembly GCF_019279795.1). Classification (NCBI taxonomy): domain Eukaryota; kingdom Metazoa; phylum Chordata; order Ceratodontiformes; family Protopteridae; genus Protopterus; species Protopterus annectens. The sequence goes on along the minus strand of NC_056727.1, from coordinate 735,986,081 downwards.
TCTTTGTTGTCTGTCTTGTAGCTAGAAGTGAACCCATTCAAAAATATAATTTTAGTCACAATTTTTAGTATAACACAGTATGGTATGCTATCAAAGGCTTTTATCAGATCCAAGAATGACACAGCTGTAATTATTCCCTCATATAAAGCTTTGCTAAAGTGGTCCTAAAAGCGTTACTATCATTATTGCGAAAGGGAAAACATTTGCTGTTCGCAATAATGAAAATAAACACCAAAACCCAACTCTCCACTCCTACACAATGTTGACCCAAATGATCGACACATTTGAGTCGACATTGTCACCAAAAACATCACGTGATAGCTGTATAGGAGCTGATGTAAATCAAACTTCTATACAACAAATCACGTTTTTGCAGGGGGGAAAGCCCCCCTGCACCCCCCTGTGGGGAACTGTGCTCCCCACACCCCCTGCTACTAAGATATTAAAACTCCGAGAACGCACTACAGTGGGGATATGGATGAATTTCCACTCCCCACTGTACCGTGATCTCCGTGCATATAGTCGAACACACTTATGCAAATGCACTACTGCATTTGCATAAGTGTCTTCGACTATCCCATTCACTTTTCATTTTGTGTACAACATTCTGATTTTCGGCAGCATATGTGCCGACAGAATGTCATTTGCACAAATGATAGTAATCCATCATAAAAGACCACAAGACTGGTGAAAGCAGAATAACTTTTCTGTAAACCATATTGTTTGGTTGATGTTAATGTTAAGTCCAGAACCACTACCATTTTCAAGCAAAGATAATAAGCATCTCTTAGAACATTTCCCAAAAAAGAGGTGTTAGACCAGTTGACTAGTAGTTGTTTACTAAATCACAGCTAGCACTTTTATTGGTTGGAGCTATGTTTGCTAATCTCCCAGAGCTGGGAACAATTCTGTGTTGTAAAATAGCATTAGACAGTAATGTAAGTACAGCTACAAAACTGACCAAAAGAATTTCCAGGAATACTATCTGATCCCATACTGCTACATGCTTTTATAGGTTCATAGGTTCATTGGAGATTACTAGGCTCAAGAGCCCTTACTAGCTAGCCAGTTTTACTCATATTTTATACAATTTTATATCCCTAAGAGAAAGATAACAAGAGTCAGCAAGCAGGATTTTGACAATTTTTACAGAGTGCCTCTGTCCATAAGGGACATAGGTGCCACCCGGAGTGAATTTGTGATTTCCCACCCATTGGTCCAGATTACACTTGAAGATGGTCAGAGAAGGGGTCTGCTTCTTGTGAATAGGAAGCTTATTCCTGACAAGGAGTGATCTCTGGGACACACATCTGTCTCTCCAGCATAACCTATTCAAGTCAGAGATCAGGTTTAGATCTTTGGAGTGGGTAACCCTAGTGTAGTTAGTTTTGTGAATATGCAACACTTCCATCAGGGCTGGGTCAGAGACTGCCTTGTAGGTCAGGCACAGATCACCCCTCAGTAATTGGTAGGAAACTGGATACAGTGATAGGGCTTTTAATCAGTCTGCATATAATATGTTGGTTATCTTGGGTAAGAAACCTATGAGAATGTTCCAACTCTTGCAGGTGTATGGCGAGGTACATGCCAAAGAGTGCATTGTACTTGAGTATTGATCTGATGTGGGCTGAATACAGTGGTACTATGACATCCTTGGATATGGATGCCATGTCCTTACTTTTCCTTACCACAGTGGACACATAGTGGTCAAAGACTCGTTCAGATTACTATCTATCTGAGTACCCAGATCTCTCACCACTTCATCCACTTTTAGGGGATGCTATCAATGATGAATTTATAGAAGTATTTGATTTCCCAAGGGGTATTATTATGCACTTCTTCACATTTAGTTTGAGGCCACAGCTCTGACACCAGTCATTAGTCTGCATCAGTCCTTTCTGTAGGATATCATCATTGTTTAGGAAGTCAGTGATTGCCCCCAACTTGCAGTCATCAGCAAACTTGGTCTGTCAAAGGCCATCTACATTTGCCTTGACATCTGAGAAGTATATCCCAAACAGGAGTGGGTTCAGTACTGAGCCTTATGGTACTCCACTGGTGACTGGTCTCTTGCTGGATGTGGATTCCCCCACACTAACAACATGTGTCCTATCCATGAGCCATTTGGCTATCCATCTGGTGACGGAGAAGTTTATGCCAAATTTTGTATTCTTATCTGTAATACCCAAGTGGGGTATTGTGTCAAATGCCTCAGCCAGGTCAAGATAGGCAGTATGTACTGTCTTACCCCCATAGGTTCATAGGTTCATAGGCGATTACTAGGTTAATGGCTTAAGGGCCCTTGCAACCCTAGCCAATATAACCCAGTTTTACCCAATATATGGCCTCTAGGGGCAAGAGGATGGCATGGATTTGCGCCTGTACATTGAGTATCTTACAGACTGCCTCTGTCTATAAGGGACAAAGGCACTACCCCAGGTGTGGATTTCTGGTTACCTATCCATTGATCCAAATTGCATTTGAAAAGGTAATAAGAAACTACAAAACTCAACTACACTAGCATGCCAGTGTGAGCCCTCCTGTGGTTACAAGTTCTACCAATTAAATTTACACTGTGTAACAATTCACGATTTAAAAAAACCTGTTTATTAATTAGTGCTTTTGTTCAATACAAAAAACACTTCAGGGATTCTTCAGAGTTCATTAATGCAATCTAACATCATTTCCTTTCATCTAACAACCTTTTAGCATTCAATTAATCAGTTCACGCACATTGGATAATCACATTAAATTAAAAATAAAATATTACTTACTTAAAACCATTGTGACATAAATCAACTGTTATTCAAACTGATTAGTATAAAATCTACATTTCCTACAATTCTCTCACTCAATTTTAAAAAACTCATGATGGATCTACTTTTATTAATGCCCAGTGATTTAGTTGCATTCAATATGATTTGCCACATTAGCTCTTTAAATTCCAATAAATTATCAAAATCCACCCCTTTATTATTTATTTATACTCTATCAATGATAAAACAGAAGAATTTGTTAAAGGATGTGCACGTCAACGAATGTTTGTAGAGGGTGTTAATCTCCCTGCATTTTTTAATATCACAAATATGCTCACATATTCTATCTTTTAACTTCCTCATAGTTTTTCCCACACAAAATCCAGCACATGAAATGCATATTGCCAAATAAACTACCATCTTGGTGTTACACTTGCATCTACCCAGGCACTTTAAAGCTTTATTTAATCCTTCCACAACAACAAAAGGCCCGTTGTTAATAAACCTGCAATACTTGCATCATCCACATTTCACCATTTTAGAAGCTGCATAGTGGCCTGTCTTCATATACCTGTTCTCCAAATAATTCATAGTGTTTCTACATCTGCTATATACCACATTAGGCACATTACCCAGTATGTTCTTCATGGACAGCCATGGTGCTGCAGCGGTTAGCGTTGCGGCCTCACAGCAAGAGGTTCTCTGGTTCAATTCTCAGCTGGGGTGCCTTCTGTGCAGAGTCTGCATGTCTTCCCTGTGGTCACGTGGGTTTCCTCCAGGTGCTCCAGTTTCCTCCCAAAGACATGCTGTAGGTGGATTGAACACTCTAAATTGGCCCTAGGCGTGAGTGTGTGCATGTGTGTGCCTTGTGTGGAAAGTTGGGCACTGGGCTGGCAACTCGACACCATAAAACTCCACTGCCAGTCATGAGCGGACAGGTGATCCACTCTGGTGATCCCTAACCCGGAAAAGCCAAAAGAAGAAGACCCAGTATGTTCTTTACTTCTTTAGTGAATATAAGATCCCCCAACAGGTTAGATACCTAACAGTTAATTTATTTGAAAAAATTGTTTGTTTGTTTTTTGTATGGGATGAAAATGCTAAGTTCTATAGCTTTTTAATAACAAACAGGTTTGTTTAAATCATGGATTGGTACACAGTGTAAACTTCATTGGTGGAACTTGTAAGCACAGAAGGGCATGCACTGGCTCAATAATGTAGTTGCATTTGAAGAGGGTGAGGGAAGGGCTCTGCCTAATGTGAATAGGAAGCCTGTTCCAAAGAGGGGGCAATATTTGAAACATATCTTTTTCTCCAGCATGTTTTGTGTGAGTTGCTGACTAAGTTTAGATCCCTAGATTGGGTGACCCTCATGCTGTTTGACTTGTGGATGTGTAGCAGCTCCATCAGAGCTGGATTTGTGAGTGCCTTGTAGGTCAGGCATAGGTTACCCCTTAATAGTCGGTAAGAAACAGAGTGATAGAGATTTTAGTCTATCCACATAGTTCATGTTGTTTACATCCTGTATTTTCTTTGTGAGTAACCTCTGAGGTTACTCCAGCTGCTGTAAGTGCCTAGTCAAGTACATGCAAAATAGCACACTTTACTCGATTATTGGTACATTGAGGGCTGAGTACAGCAGGACTATAATTTCCTTAGATATGGATGCCATACCTTTAGTTATAAGTTGTGCCACATAAAAGAATTTCCTCACCACTGTGGATACAAGGCAGTGGCCTTGGTGACCTTCTCAAAGAAGTCCATCAGACTGAGCAAGCAAGACCTGATCTTGATGAAGCCAAACTGGGTTGGGTCTAGAGTATGGAGATTTCCTTTGTTGTTGTTAATCAGGTCCATGATTATCCTTTCCATAGTCTTGCATATGAGGCTAGTAAGACTTATGGGCTGGTAGTTTGCTGGGTCCATTGACGGCCCTCCCCCCTTGTGCAGAGGGATAACTGCTGCTGTCCTCCACTCAACTGGGACAAAGCCTCTCTGGAGACTGTGATTAGACTGAGATCCAAGTGGATCTGCTAGGTCATGTTTTAAACAATTTAATAGGCACCCTGGCATTCCTTCAGGGCTCCTTGATGCTATGTTTCAAGCTTTAGATAGTGCAGTGATGACCTGTTCTTTTGTGATAACAGGCAAAGGAATGGTAGGGTGTATTTCATAGGGAGTGACCGGAGGTGATAAAGAGGTGAAATCTGAGCTGAATTTATTGGCCAGCAGGTTTGCTATTTCTTCTGACTGAATGTAGGTAGTGCCATCTACAACCTACTCAGCACATTGCTGAATGTTTCCCTTAAGATTTTCAGACATAACTAAAAAATGCTTTGTGATTATCCTTTGCTTCAGAGGCTATTTTAGCCTTGTATTTAGCTTTTGAAGACTTGACTAGTTCCCTGAGTCCCCTGTTGAGACTAATGAGGGATGTTTTTTTCTCTGTTGTGCACCCTATTTACTTCTAGACAGGAAATTCTTCCTTCTGTTGTACAGTCCATTTATGCCAGGGGTCCACCAGAGTGGCTTGTTTTTCCAGCTAGACCTGGGTTTAGTTCAGTCAGGTACTGCTGTTTTTAAGCATTTGTATGGTGCATTCATGTATACTTCTGCACAGGCCTCCATGTTTTCTGGGTTAGGGAGAGCTTTAAAATTATGTATGCTATCACTTAACAGAAGGTAATTTGCCATGGAAAAATTCTTTAGGGTTCTATCATTACGTTTATTTCAAAGGAGACCTATTTATAATCTGGCCTTTCCAATGAGGATATTATACTGGGGAGGTACAACACTCCTCCATGTTTGTGAGTACTATGTCACGGATATTTGAGCCCCTGGCGGGACTGCAGACCAGCTATTCCAGAGCATTTACATTGACAAAGTCCAGGAATCTCTGAGCCTGCATGTTAGTAATTGTGTACATTTCCCAGTTTATGGAGGGGTAGTTAAAATCTCCCATGAGTAGTGCGTTGGGCTGAATGGTAAGTGATTCTAGTAACTTCAGTTATGCAGAGTGTTTTTCATGCTGAAGTGCTTTTCTCAGCCTTGAACCATATCTCTGTAACTGCACAGATGTCAGCATTCTCCAGGGCATGGAGAGCTCCCAGGGAGTGCAGTTTCTTTCTTCAAGGATACCAGAACTATGTCTTTGGTGATTAGTGGACAGATAGATGTAAATTTATTAACCACTGAAAAACCCCATAATTGTTACATGAGAGGGGCAACTAGAAAAATAAGTATTCGGCAATTTAGTTATATATTTGAGGTTAGTTGCAACTTATCCTTGATATAGTACTTGATTAATATGAGTATTGATTAACATGTGTATAGATTAACATGAGTATCGATTAATGTGAGTATTCCTACTCTAACATCATTTACATAATTGTACAATTGTTTACACTTGCTAAGTTTTGCGCCTTTTTTCAGTTTTAACAAGCTTATTATAAGATAACCTATATTTTTCTTTTTCTTTTTATTTCTTCTTTTTTTTTCATTTCACATGCTTATCTACTACTGCAGCCAAAGAGGAAATACAACTCTGATGTCAAACTTCCTAGATGTTTTGCAAATATTTAATAATTTAACAGATGTTGATTCAGTTTTCTCGGCATTGTAAAGTGTTAGCTGTACAAACTTCTTTCCAATATTTCTCATAGAGTTTATTGCTGATATCAGTAGGATCTCTTTTGTAAACAGCAGAGCTTTTAATTTCAATTTTGCAAGAATGCATTTTACCTAGGACAGAACTCTATAAGAGAAAATGATTCTAATTCCTAAAGGGTGAACCAGGTTAATCTCCACAGCTCAGTTTGGTATATTAGTTACCAGCAAGTCCAAAATATTATCATTACATGTTACAGATTCTATTAATTGTATCAGATCGAACAACTTACTGAGATCCAGGTTTGTGAAGTCGCAAATGTTGTTTAAGGTTTTCTGCAGTTTGTTGGCACTTGAGGAGTGATCTATGGCTGTTAGAGGAAGTATTAACTCTACTTGTAATATCAGAACATTTTAGGCTATAAAATATCTTTGGGATTCTAAGTTAAAGATTCCCTTTTAGATTTCTGACATAGCTAAAGAATGCATTATGGTTATCCTCAGCCAAGGATGTTATTTTAGCTTCATAATTAACTTTACAATATATCTAATTTGCTTGTTCAGGGTGTGGAGGGAATATTTTCTTTGCTCTGTCAGTTCCCTCTTGCTCTTAGAAATCAATTTCTTCCTCTTGTTATATAACCTATTTATACTTTGGGTTCACCAGGGTGGCTTGTTTTTCTAGGAGGACCATTGTTTATGTTTATAAAGGTGTGCTGATTGTGAGGAAAAATGTGGTATAGGTTTTAAGTTGGGGTGGAATTTATGCTGTTTAGGAGATAATATGTACCTGGGTGGCCACGGTGGCACAGCGGTTAGCATTGCCGCCTCACAGCAAGAGGTTCTCCAGTTCGATTCTCGGCTGGGGTGCCTTCTGTGTGGAGTCTGCATGTCCTCCCTGTGGTTGTGTGGGTTTCCTCCGGGTGCTCCGGTTTCCTCCCACATCCCAAAGACATGCAGTAGGTGGATTGGACACTCTAAATTGGCCCTAGGTGTGCGTGTGTGCCTTCTGTGGAAGGTTGGGCGCCAGGCTGGCAACTCAACACCGTAAAACTCCACTGCCAATCATGAGCGGACAGATGATCTGCTGTGGTGATCCCTAACCGGGAAAAAGCCGAAAGAAGAAGGAGATAATATGTACC
>NC_056727.1:735971077-735973577 GCF_019279795.1 Protopterus annectens | reverse complement strand
CCATTATTGTATTGCTTATGGAGCTTTTCTCCCTAGCAGGCCTCCACTGAAAATGGGCACGTTCTGGCCCAGTGGACTTCCCCAGTAATCAAACTGAAAATAAATAAATAAAATAAATAAATAAATGAAGAAATTTTGTTAAGTTCTCCTTCCAGTTATTAGCTTCAATATCAATGCAGCGTTTTATCCGAGATGCTTCCTTTTGTAGCTAGGAAACTGCTTGTCTCTCCTCTTAACTTGTTATTTTCTAGTCTAAACAGGCAAATCTTTTGTTCTAGAATAAGTCCAGTCAGTGACGCATTTCTCTTTTCAGTTTTTGCACCATGTTTCAAGTGGTACTCAAGGTTGTACACACCAGACTCATTTTGATTTTACTGCAGTAGAAGACTACAGAATAATAGAAGCAGACAAGATTTAACAGTGAACATAAGGGCATGTGTTTTGTCTGATTGTTTTAATGAAGTTTGTCTGATTGTTTTAATGAAGTCTCTCAAGAAACTGTACTGTTTACTTCCAGAAAGAGGCATCTTCAAAACTTGACCCAGCTACCAGCTTGATGTACAATGCATTGCTGATAATTCATAAGATCAGTCTCTAAGGGTTCATAGATATATAGTAGACTAATGTCCACCAGGGCCTTTATAATCCTAGTTGTGCAACCCAACCCAACTGTGTTTTCATGTAACATGGGCATCTATTTGGAGGGGAATGTTAGTTAGGAGGTTACTAAAGGTTTAGTGTGGGGAGGAGGTATGTTAGTTAGGGAATATTTACTGTCAGCCTCTGTCTATCTGAGACATGGGGCCAGATCAGGGGTACATTTTTGATTTCCCATCCAAAGTTCAAGGTTACTTTTGAATAGGGTTAAGGATGGAGTCTGCTTCACATGGATGGAGAGCCTATTCCAGAGCATGATGATCCTTTGAGACATATATCTGTCTCACCAGAATGTTTTTTTATGTCACAAGCAAAGTTTAAATCCTTGGAACTGCTGCTATTCATTTTTCAGATGTGCAAAAGGTCCATAAGGGATTGAAAGATTTGAGGATGCCTTATATGCCAGACATAGATCACCTCTCAGTAACCTGTAGGAGACTAAGTACAAAGATAGGGCCTTATGAGTATAAAGATAGGGTCTTAAGATGATGTGAATAGGAAATGTGCTAGTACCCTGGATTTTCTTGATGAAAAACCTCTGTAGGGGTTACAGCAGATGCATATGCCTAGTCAGGTAAATGCAACAGAGGGCACTGTATTCAGTGACAGGTCTGATAGGGACAGTAAAGTGGCACTATAACTTCCTTGGACCTGGACACCATACCCTTACTTAAAAGTGGGCAATATAGAATGATTTTCTTACTAGCTTGCCTATCTGTTGGTCAAAGGCCAGATTAATGTCTACAAATGTGCCCAGATCCCTAACTACTGAGCCACTTCTTAGGGGTATCTTATCAATGGAGTAATCAACCTGGGTGGACGTTTTCCCAAAAGGTACTATAATGCTCTTTTTGGCATTGAGTTTTGTTCTACGGCTTTGTGACCAGTCATTTGTCTGTGTTGGACCCTCTTGCAGGATGTTAGTGTTATGGGGGGAAATGTATGATAGCTTCCAATTTCCAGTTGTCTGCGAACTTGGTGAGCCAGAGGCCCTTGATATTAACCTTGATCTCTGAAAAGTAGATGGCAAACAAGAGCAGGCCCAGCACTGAGCATCGAGGTACTCTGCTGGTAAACAGTGCCTTGATGGAGGTGGTCTCACCAATCCTGACTTCTTTGGTTCTATTTGTGAGCCAGCTGGCAATCTAGTGAGTTATGTAGGGATTTATGCCTAGTTTGGTGAGTTTGTCAGCAATAGCTGAGTGGCATACTGTGCTGACTGCTTTAGCCAGGCCTAGGTAGGTGCTATGCACCATCTTCCCCTTATCCCATTACCTTGGTGACCCTCTTAAAGAGATCTAACAGGCATGACCTTCCTTTAACAAAGCAACACCTGGATGGGTCCAGTATTTGTATGTTGCCAATGTCTTTGTTGATCATTTTCATGATAATTCATTCTGTGACTCTGCAATATTAGCCTACTTAGACTAATAGGTCTGTAGTTTCAGGGGTCCGTTGATTGTCCATACTTGTAAAGAGGGACACCCATTGTAGTCCTCCATTCATGTGGTATGTAGCCTGTTTTAAGGCTGTAGCTGAAAAGCAACTCAAGCGGTCTTAGTAGGTCATGTTTCCAGCTATATAAGTGGCAACAGTAGGCCATGGACTGGGTTATACAGAAGTCTCTTTGGGTAGTCTCTGGGGTTTGGCACTAGACTAGGTTATATTGTGCTAAGATTTGATAGTAGTGTTGTTTAATGTGCAAACTAGCTGCTCTAAGGTTGTCTCTTCTCAATGGATTGGTTTTAGCCACACCTAATTACAGGTTTCAGTTCTAAATGAAGTTTTATGGATACAATTTGCTGGACATTTGTCTCTGTACAAGGCACTGCTAGCCTCTTGG
>NC_056727.1:735881077-735966077 GCF_019279795.1 Protopterus annectens | reverse complement strand
TAGGAGACATGATCTGCCTTTTACAAACCCAAACTGTGTGGGGTCCAGAGTTTGAAGATCTCCAATGTCTTTGTTTATGAGTTCCATGATGATACGTTCCATGGCCTTGCAGACGAGGCTCGTCAGGCTAATGGGGGGGGGGGTAGTTCCCGGGGTCTGTTGTGGCCCGCCCTTTGTGGAGTGGGATAACTGTCACGGTGCACCATTCAATGGGCACAAAGCCTGAGGTGAGGCTATGATTGAACATGGTACTTAGGTAGGGTGCCAGTTCATTCTGTAGTTCATGTAGAAGGCAGCCTGGGATGTTGTCAGGTCCCATGGATGCTGTGTTCTTGGCTTTGGAGAGTGATATTTTTACCTGTGCAGCCGTGATTACAGGAACTTTGCATTTTTCCGGTATAAAGATGGACCCTTTAGGGGGGTAAAGTTAGCACTGAACCTATCTGCCAGGATGTTGGCAATATCAGTTGGTTCTGTATATTTAGTGTCATTGTGCTGTAACTCAGAGCAGATCTGAGTGTTGCCATTGAGATTTTTGACATAGCTATAGAATGCTTTGTGGTTGTCTTTAGAATCAGTGGCAATTTTGTTTTCATAACTAGCTTTGGAGGATTTTATGCGGGATCTCAACTTCTTTCTGAGGCTATATATGTGTGTGTGTGTGTGTGTGTGTGTGTGTGTGTGTGTGTGTGTGTGTGTGTGCGTGTGTGTGTGTGTATATAAATACAGATATATATATATATATATATATGTATATATATATATATATATATATATATATATATATATATATATATATATATATATACATATATAGATATAGATATAGATATATAGATATAGATACAGATATAAAATCTGAAATGGTAGACTCTGCATGGTATGATATCTTCTTATCCTGCATTTGGTGCAGCATTTGGTAAACTGACCGTATGTGTTATATAATGTTAGACTGAAAGTGCATTACAGGATTTATCAGGGTATGTGAAACATGATGTAGATGCAAACATAAAATGGGAACATATCTCTCATGTTGCACAACAACTTGGAATGACTAATTTAATCAGTAAAAGTTGCAAATCAAATAAAACCAGTTATAGCTGCAGTTTCTCAATTTTTTACATATGTTCATGTTCATTTCCAAGTTCTACTAGCAATGCAACATAAGGTACCTCATTACACCTTTGTCTTTCCCTCTGAAGTGAAAGAGAATAACCCCATACTAACACGCCACTGCCAGACATTAGTTTTTTTTTCAGACCTCCATCTTTGATTTTGGGAATCCCATAGCCAGATCCCTGATACTCTTGTTCTTAGTGGTTTCCATGCATATGATGGCCCCCTCAGTGTGACCAGTGCTGGGTGGGTTCCCCTTCTAGGATGGCCCTTCACATGGAAGTTCTTATCATCTTGTGTGAAGATTCTAATACATGAAGTTATCATGCTCCACTGACTGGGACACCACCAAGTGGGGATTCTTTCATACTGCATTTCACATGGGCTTTTCCCTTTAAGCTCCACCTCCTCCTGATGTGTTGATCCAATGCCAAAGGGTGTGTGTGTGTGTGTGCAATGCCAAATACCCCTACCTGTTTAGTGATGCCTTCCTTATTTGTCCAACCATTTACACTCTCCTAATATCACTATTAGTGTTTGTGACCTGAATGCATGCCCCAAAACATTTGCTTATCCCCAACCCAGAAGAAACAGGAAGTGTCTGCCTCATCAATCCTCTAGCCCCCAACCACACCCATACCCCTAGTATCAGTTCCTCCAGCACCCAGGCCACTAACTGACCCAGGACAGCTGGGTTGCACTTAGGGCTTAATCACTGTATGCCATGACACAGACACTGGCACCATTATTAATGCAGAACAAGTTTCTACCCTCCTTTAAAAAAGATAAATGACTAGAAAATGTAACTATAGCCTTATTTTAAGGAGGACCATCTGAATAAAAGTATACGATTATAAGGGTGTTTAGTTGCTTATTGATTTCTGCTATGTTTTACCGTAATCTGCATATTAAACACATGGCCAAACTAGCTTTCCCGTAAGCATAAAAAATGAATTACTGATTATGCCTCTTCTCAATTGGTCCTTTTGAAAATATGGAAGCGATACATTCTGATTTTATTCTCAGCCTTACAGACTGAGGTTCTGTACATTCTGAGGGCCACTTAAGACCAGTGACCTGTGATACAGAAAAAGCAAGGTCTCCAGTACCTTTGGGTGAACTTATTATAATTATTTATAATAAAGACTTGGTTTTCCTTGCATTAACCATCTTGTAGAAAGGAAGTTGTAGTCATACAAGATTACCACTGTTTTTCTTGTCTTTCCCTTTATGCTTTATTTTCTGCTTTTTCCATTCGGAAATTAAAGCAGGTAAGCAGGCAAATTACATTACTTTCCCAACTATTAGTAACTCTAAAAAACTGATAAAGTGGTTATGGCATGCCTCTTATCTGTGTTATCGTTATTGGTGGGGGGTTTCAAAGTTTATGTCTGTTTCTTTTTGTAGTTATTACAGCATATCTATGGTGCCAACATTTTTTCCTCAATGCTGCCAAGATTTTTTTCCTCAACAATGACGGACAAATACTTAATACTAGTACATCATGCCATATTATTTGTACAAGGCATATTTTCTTTGTTTTTCATATTTCTGTGCTGTTATGCTTGTCTGTTGTGCAACTCTAACTCATTACATCCGAGTGACGCCTCCAGGTGCATCTGCAGTTACCTCCTACTGCTCCTCTAGGCGTCAACTATTACTTGTTCATACTTACATTAATAATTCCAAAATAAATCATGCTTCATACAAGGTATCAGAATATTTTATCTTGAAGCATATATGATGTCAAACACAGTTATATATTTGACCTCTGTCAATGAGTATTTGTTAGAACTGTAAGATGATAACTTAATTTTTTAAAGGCACAGGCCACACCCACTAGGAGTTAAAGGTACACACTCAAAAGAGTTGTACTGGAGGGAATCCAGGAAACTGACACTGAACAGAAATAACAAATGGACTCTTGTTAGTTAAAACACATTGCCTCTGATGCTGTTTGAATGTTTTTTGTGCTAGTATATGTAGGCATGCCTGAATTGGCTGGGTATAATGTGGAGTCTCTATATCTACTGGAAATTGTTAATAAAGTATATTAAATAGGAAAGGAAATGAGCTGTATTTCAATAGTAGACTTATCTTTTAGCATGCCTACTTGACTAGACCTACACAGTCAATCAACTAACTGCTATGGATATTTTTAGAAGCACAAATGCTGGAAACATTTCGTTTTGAGTATTGCATTTCAGGAAACGTTTACCCTTTCTGGATTTACAGAGCAATAGAGAAAGAAAACGATGTGGGTTTTGCATGTATCTACTGCAATTGTACCACTTCACAACAAGGGATGTGGGGGTACACTGTCCTACACAAAGGGAGCATGCAAAGGGCTTGCCACTCACACAAAGCATTACTTTAAAATTCTCGACAAGTTGCAATCTTGTAATTACAGCTATGTGTATTTGGTACAAACTCTTTGCATCTTTGCCCCAGACGTGCGCCTTGATGGCAGTCTTGATGGAATGTAGGCAGAAAAATATTAATCATATTCCATTTTTAATTAGGTGTCAGGAAATGATAACAAAAACACTGCATAATGTGCAAGTGGTGCCCAACCAGACACACAGCTCTCACATTTTGGGAAATGTAAAATGCAAACATCGATTCTATTCACTTCTCTTTATTTAATTTAAATGTCAATAGCAGATTACATAGTGAAGCAGTAAGAAGACATACCCTAGCAACAGGCAGACCGTTGTGAAGGAGATAAACATAAAGCAAATTTTTTTTTCCACATAAAAAATATTTTGCTCACTTTATCATTCTGTAGTTCAGCATAACATATACACTTATACTGACGTTCTAATAATGGCAAAACAATATCAGAAAATATAACGTGCAGTCTGCTTAAAGTCTTGAATTTCTCTCTCTGTCTCTCTTCCTCTTACACACATGGTTTTGTTCTTGCTCTGTGATAGAAAATCAAGTAGCAGGTGATCTCATTGTCACTGTTTTTGTAAAAGGGTTAGGATACAAAGCATGTCATGACAACAAATCAAGGGTACTTTTTGAAGACAAAGTTTTTCTTCCAAGAAAAATTATCTTATACTTTTTTCTTCATACCTTATGTTTCAGGACTTTAAGCATCAAGATATTTATTTAATTTATATTGTTTTATTGGGATTGCCTAGTCTTATTTTGACCAGATGGTTTCATACCATTCCTGGCCTAAACAGCTAAAGGGAATCTGTTAAAAACATTTTAAAAACTATTTTAACAAATAATAAAAGTTCTTGGATTGGCAGGCTAAAATCTAATGTTCTAGTCACACTGTTAGCTGCTGTTTTTATCAAAGATGTAATTGTTGAGCTGAAATCTAATTCTGAGATAAGAATAATCTTTCGGGAATATAACTGAAGAAGCACCTTGTACTTCCCACCAAGTAAATGTAAGATCATTTATATAACATGCATGTGAGCAGTTCCTTCTAAGTGAAAGTAAATTCATTTTCCTATCTCGACAACTAGAACGCATTGACTATCTGTAGGCCTCTGTGATAGCAGACTGCTTCACTTTTGTGACTAAGCCTTTCCACACGTTATAGTGCATGCTGTCTTCAGTGTTGCATTACCTCACTGTGTTACCATTGTGGCTAGTTAGTGTTGACAGTTCTACATAGGCTCGTTTCTGTGTGTCAATGAAAGTGCAGCTATTCCACCACCTCAGTTTGGCTGGTTTAATTATTTCCAGATAAGTCAGATAAAACTTCCCACAGAACACCATATATGCCAGTCATCAGGTGGACTATTTGCATTTCAGCTGCTATTGTGATTGTTCAATGAATAACTTTCAGGGAGGCAGAAGTGAACAGAGCACACTAGTCATAGTGTGCAAGCACTGAACTATGCTTGCTAATTTCTGCAGTGATAGTTGGGCAGCACCTGACATCATATTATTAAAGGCATAGACATATCTGGTATCAGAACAGCAGACAGAGAGTACATTAATGTCATATAGCTGCTGGTGATAGCGTTTGATACCATACTCAGCAATAACCATCTTTCCTGTCTTTCTGAGTGTGATAGATTCAGCAGCTACTTTGATGAAATGTAGTATTTTCCAAAACAGATCCTTCCTTAGTCTGTCTGCCAACTGTGTGGTCACTCTTAGGTTAACATGGAAATGCTGCAATTGTGCAAGAAATCAGAGCACCCACCAGAATTCTAAAAAGTGAGTCAGAAAACAAAAACATCTGAATGTATACCACAGTCCCTTAGCTGACTGAGATGGACCACAAAATGCTTACAGCTATACAAATAATAACCTTTTGATGTCACATGATTTAGGACCATTTTTGAAGAAGACCGTTGATTCAAGTGTAACTGCATGACTCTTGGAAATCATTGCATGCAGGTCACTTTAAGGAAAGATCTAGATGCCACTAGCATGCTTATTCTGCACATGTTTATCAGTTTACATGTGGACCCGAGATCTCATGTTGGATGCTTTAGCGTTATTATCTAGATAAAATGACAGTCTTCCACTCTGTGGAATGACTTTTTAAACAAGGGTTCCTCATTGCTGAAGCCTGTGAATCCTCACTGCAGTTCCTCTAAAGGTTGCCTCCTAGTGCAGGTGTCAAGTCCAGTGAAGAGTGCTGGAGGGTCCCAGCACCCCAGAAATAAACACACTGCAGAGGTCTGCTCTCCTGCATGAGAACATCCAGCTATTACATTTACAGAGTATCAAGATCACAATAATTAGCCAAGGATGTGTACCTTTAAATAATGATAATATAAGTATCTGTGACTCTGAGGGTACGTGTACCCCTGAAAAATTATCATACAAGGATCTGTGATTCTTTGCATGCATGTACTCCTGAATAACGATGATATGAGTATCCGTGATTCTGAAGGTGTGTGTGTGTGCTCTTGAATAATGACCATCCAAGTATCTGTGATTCTGAGTGTATGTATTCCCCTGAACAATGATCATATGATTATCTGTAATTCTAAGTGTCTATGTACCCCTGAATAATAATCATATGAGTAACTGTGATTCTGAGCTTGCACATTCCCTGAAATAATGATGATGTGAGTATCTATGATTCTTAGGGTGTGTTTATCCCTGAATAATGATCATATGAGTATCTGTGATTCTGAGGGTGTGAATGCCTCTGAATAATGATTACATGGGTATCTGTGATTCTGAGGGTATGTGTATCCCTGAATAATGATAATATGAATATCTGCAATTCTGAGGGGGCACGTACCCCTGAATAATGATCATATGAATATCTGTGATTCTGAGACTGCATGTACCCCTGACTAATGATCATATGGATATCTGTGATTCTGAGGGTGCATGTACCCCTGAATAATGATCATATGAATATCTGTGATTCTGAGGGTGCATGTACCCCTTAATAATGATCATATCAGTATCTCAGATTCTGACTATTACTCTCCTGCCTCACAGCAATATAGTATGCCTACACACACTGGCAGTGAGAGACAACTAAAGTTATATCATGCCTCTAAGGTGCTTGAAGGCTCAGATACACTGGGCTAGAGTTCCCTGATTAGACAGACCTGAGGACTCAGAGAGGCATTTACCAGTAAATCTGCAGAAGAACAATACTGAGCTGGGCTTCACATTCTCAACTTTCTGGATGAGAAACAGTTACTTTTGATTATGTCATGACCCTGCCTTTATGAGCCTGCCAAACACTCAAGGACCTTATATGATTAAGGCTACTGCAGTTAGTGATACCCAGAGTCCTCTGACATAAATAAATATGGACAGCAAATAAGAGAATAACTACTAGACATTGTATAACACCATATACAGCCTATTTCATTTATCCTTCCATCTTAGCATTTAGTTGTCCTTAAAACATAAAATGTCTCCCCAACCTATCTAATAGCACCTGCCCTAACCAAATGCAACAAATAGTGCATATAACTAGCAAGTACCAATGAATCCAACTCACAGTCATGCCTTTCTTTTGCATATTCTTTCTTTCCACTCTCTCTTTCCTGCTCTGTTGTTGTCCTCCTCTCTTCAAAGTGCCACTTTTCATTTTGCAAATGTTTGTTTCAGTGTTCTTGGTACACTTTGTTAATTACTATTCTTGCATACTGAATAACAAATATGAGACTTCTGGCCTTTAATAAAAAGTATTATAAGCTTCTAATGGCTCATTGTCAATTCAAGGGTCTTGCTAATGTCTTTATTTTTAGCAGTAATGCCCTTGGGATTTTCTTTTGTTTTATTACTAATAAATAATAAAAAAGGTTCTGTTTGCTTCGTCTGAGGAACATCATGCTATGAAAGAAATGTTACCTGTTAAATAAATTCAAAGATATGCAAATGGACAAAACATTGCAAATATGCAAATACATAAATTGTTGCAGAGAGCAATGTGCCACATTTGAAGATAAATGATTTTGCAAATTATTCACACCATGCTTTTTATTTTAAAAAGGTTTATGGAAGCACAGTGTTAAGATTATTATATTCTCACTGTGAATTTCTAACAAAAAAAATGGATTTAGTATAGTTCTGCTGATACAGACTGACCATTACGTGCAGTATTTTTTTCTAAAGCTTCTGTTATTTTTCTGCAAATTCATTTTAATTTATGGTAATGAATTCCTTTGAATATCAGTTGCAGAAAATGAAATGCATATTTTAAATTACCACAGTTACAAACTTCAAGGTAATAGTTGTGACGCTGACTTAAAATATAGCAGTAAAAAACTTCAGAATTGATGACAAAATACATTCACTAAGAAGACAGGTTTAGATGTGACCATTGTAATTACTTACATGGCATCAACTGGTAAGCTAAAAAGAACCATGTAACATCCTACATGCAAATTAGCCTTATGGATAATTCTTAAAGAGGTCCTTCTTTATACAATATATCCCTCTCCTTAAACTATCTATATCTGTATAGATATATCCCAATTTGTTTTCTTGTCTGAATCTCCTAAACTCTTAAGCTCCATAATAAAGAAAAAATAAAGTTTTTCACTGATTGTTTTTTAATTCTTGATGGCATCAGCAAAGGGACTTCATCCCCCTCCGTTCACCCTAGCTGTGCTCGGACTCACTCCACTCTTCTACCCTACCCCATTCCCACCCACCCCTGCATACATTACATTTATTTTAAACAGACCACTCACACTCATTCTCATTAGCCAATTGGAGTCCAAACTCCCTACTAACCAAGCCATTCATCAAAAATACTCAACATCCACAGACTCTAAAAGAGATACAAGCATGCCTAAACTATAGCACTCTAGCTCTTCACATCCACAACCCACTGACTTTTCTAATACTACTACCCTAACTAGCTCTATATCATACTCTATTACATACAATAACCCCTATAGATATATTGCCCTCTTCTAATTGTTCGACTCTTTATCTCAGTCACCCACAATTATCCTACATCATCAAGCCTTTGACCCATCTACCTCTACTGCACTCTTCAACAAAACAATCACCTATCAGCCAACAAAACCCAGTTTCTTCCCATACCAGATGCAACTAACACTGCAATCCAAATTGTAGCTTGCTACGGATCCCCCACCATGCCCCAAGATTCTCACATCTTTCTAAACATACTGGAAAATATTAATATATAACCAAACACCCTAATACTGGATGATTTCAACTACCCTGCCATTAACTGGGAAAACTACTCGTGTACCAACACCTTTGCCCAATGGTTCTTGGAACTCATAAATTCCAATGCCCTGGATCAGCTAATCCATAGTCCAACCAGGGGTTCCAATATCATAGACCTGGTCATTACCAACATGGGAAATCGATGCTCCACACCTATGTTCACCCCTGCGTTGGTTAGGTCAGACCATAAGCTAATCACCCTTAACATCCACATCCCACCCCCACCCCCCAGTAAGGGAACCTCCATAAAAAACTTCTCCAAAGCCAACTTCGTGCTACTCAAGTCAGAAGTTATAAACTTCATGACACCCATGCAGACGGGAACTGAAAGTTCGACTGCTGAGTCCTAAATTAAGGCACTGTATGAGCACATCCACTCATGCATGAATCATGCCATCCCAAATAAAACCAAGATGCTCTCCTCCAAAAAAAGGAAGCCAATCTGGTGGTCCCCTAAACAAACTTTACAACAAAAGGAAGAAACTGTTGCAGAAAAGAGGACAATCCCATGATGCAAAAAACTCCCTTACCAGCCTCAGTAAGAAGCTGAGATCCCTCATAAAATTCTCCAAAGCTAGTTATTTATTTTTATTTTTTATTTTATTTTACATTTGTTGACCGGGCTAGTCCAGCTGGATATATGTCCATTTTCAGTGGAGGCCCGGGGAGATAAGCTCTACAAGTTAAACAACAAATACATAAGGACAATGATATTTGCAAAGACCTTAGAACTATTAATTAGAAAGTCACACAAAAAAAATGTCAAAAAATGAAATATGTAGTGAATGTACATTATAAGCAGTACATGAATACACTCATTCTAAAAAATTACACACGAGGTCTAAAAAAAGTAGACTGGTCTAGGTGATAAAGACACACACTATATACATATGTACATGCCCTAAATAAGATAAGTAATGAGAATCATGTTATAATGGGAAGGGTTAGTTGTTTAATCTGGATTAGCACAGGGGCATAGACAGTGTGATTTGAGGTAGGGTTTAAGTTTACTTTTAAATAGGTTAGCTGAGGATAGTGAAGTTAGGTGATTGGGGAGACTGCTCCAGGTTTTACCCACTGTATTAGAGAACAGAGTGTCCCCTGCTGAGTTATAGATTTAGATATTTGTACTAGTAGTTTGTTAGATGAGCACAGGGTTTTGAGATTATTATAGGGGATGACCAAGGAAGTGAGTATAGGACTATTTTGTGGGTGGTATAGGATCTTGTGGGCTACAATTACTTAATTGAATAATATTAGTTTTGGCAATTCAAGCCAGCCTAGTTGATTCAAATTGATACAGTGATGGGTTCTATAGGAGGACCCTGCAGCAAATCTGGCAATATTGTTGTAAGAGGTAGACACCTTATTCAGAGCACTTTTACATAATTTGGTATAGATAGGAGAGGCATAAAGCAGAGTAGATATAAGGTGGGTGCGGGCAATGGTGATTCTAGCTAATGGAGTTAGAAATGGTTTGATCCAGTAGAGGGAACCTAATTTCTTATTAACTGTTTTTATAGTGTTATTAATGTGAGGCTCATAAGAGAGGTTATTATCAATTAGATCCCCGAGTAGTTTAGTGGTAGTATCAGGAGATATAATAGTTCCATTACTAGAGGTTATGGTAAAGTTAAGTGGGGAGGTTCTATGGGTGGGTGTGAATAGAAGCATTTTTGTTTTCTTTGGGTTTAAGATAAGATATCTATGCAGGAGCCAATTTTCAACTGTATTAAAGGTCTTTTGGGTTAGGTATTGAAGTTCTGATGGGGAAGTGGCAGAGCATATAAGTGTGGAGTCATCTGCATATTGGATGCAGGTGGCTTGTGGGATTACAGAATGGAGGTCATTAGTAAAGATGGAGAAAAGTAAAGGTCCTAATATGGATCCTTGTGGGACTCCTAGGGTAACTGGAAGGTGGGAAGATAAGGTATTTTCCCTCAGTACAGCCTGTTTTCTATTATTTAAGTAGGATTGGAACTACTGAATAGCAAGATCATCCAATGACAGGTTACTGAGAGTATTTATGAGGAGGTGATGGTTGACCATGTCAAAGGCTTTCGACAGATCAATAAAGAGGGCTGAGGATAGAGTGTTGTTATTACGATTTCCAACGGTTACTCATTACTCCACACTATCCTTCAAACTTCCACCATTGTAATCTTGTATAACACTCCTTATAAACTTATACTGAATAATTTACAACATAACACTACCAAGCAACCTTAATCAACATGCTCTTCAAACCTTCATCCATCTCAATTTTACTTCTACTACTTCTTAAACTTTCATTTCTTCACTACCTCACCCAACCCTGTACCTCCTACCATACACAATGCTATCACATAACTAACAATCTTAACTCCCCTCTCACTCATTCACACTCATCTATTTCTCCCCATCTATACCCTATAAATCATCTCCTATCCTTCTCATACAAACTATTCAGCTCTCAAAAAATCTCCACTCCCATAGCAAATATGAACCCCTTTACTATCACAATAAAATCCAATCCTTTTATCAAACTGCTAAATTACCTCACTAATCCAATCGCTCATCTGATTACCACTCTTTTATCAGGTGATATCCATCCCAACCCAGGCCCCTCCACCTCCACACACAAGCCTATATTATTCACTTCTTTAAACTCCCAAAGCATAGTCAACAAAGTCACAACCCTCCATGCCTGGCTCATGCACAACAAACCTGACATCCTATCTATCTCAGAAACATGGCTAAAACCCTCTATAAAAGACTCTGAAATAGTTACAACTAACTACTCTATCTTCAGAAAAGACAGGACCCAGAAAAAAGGAGGCGGAGTAGCTCTCCTATTTTCATCTGCCTTACTAATTACTCCTTATAACAAACCTGTTCCACAATTTAACAATGCCAAATTATTTCTAACTCTCCTACAAGTTAATAAGCATAAACATATATGTCTAGCATCCCTCTACATTCCCCCAGGAGACAATATCTCCACACTTGAAGATATCCTCTCCTGGCTCTCTAACAACATCAACAATGAAACCATAATCCTAGGAGATGTAAATATTAATTGGGCCTCCATCCAGTCACCAACTACCCCCCTTAACATCAACCTATATAACTTTTCCCAACTAATCAACACTGTTACACACCCATCTAAAAACAGCTCTTGTGGCAGTATTCTAGATTGGATTCTAGTGTCACACCCCCACTATTTCTCAGACAGTGGTACTCTTTCCGATCCTTTAAGCGATCACATGCCCACTTTCACCTACCGACTCCCCAGTACCTTATACCGCACCCACAATTATATTACTACCCGTAACCACAAAAACTTCAACCCAACAACCTTTTTAAATTCCCTAAAAGCAGTTAACTGGAACAACCTAAAAACACTATCCTTAGAAGACGCAGTTGCTCACTTTAACTCAATATTCCTAGAAATATTAGATGCCCAAGCCCCTCTGAGGACAAAGAGAATAAAAGCTAATTCTGTCCCCTGGCTTACCAAAAACACACTGTCAACCATGCACCTTAGAGATAAAGCCTGGAGACTACATCAGAAAAACAAGACCCCCGAACATCATATTGAGTACAAAACTCTTCAAAATAAAGTAAAAAAGTCTATCATCTCTGATAAACAAAAATACTTCTTTACACTCCAAAACAATAATAAAACAAATCCTCAAAAATTTTGGAAAGGAATTTCTACCCTCCTTAATCCCAGTAAACCACACACCCCTACCCCAGACCCAAATGCCCCAGATTTAGACTTAGCTACTCAATTCAACTCCTTTTTCATTGAATCTATTAGCAAACTAACTTCCTCATTCTTCAGCCCCACCACACCACCTAAAATACCCCCACCCTCTCCTACTAACATTCCACCCTACACTACCACTCCTTCCTCACTCCCATCCACTCACTGTCTATCCTCCACCTCTCTTCCTACCCCAACTTCAACCTCTTCCTTACCATCCTCTACTTCTCTCTCTCCCCACTCAGTTTTATTCTCACTAAAACCTATACCCACTTCTACTATAAAAAAACTCCTTCAGAAATTGAAGCCATGTACTAATGTACCTGATAATATTCCCTCTCACTTTCTTAGTATAGCTGCTGAAGCAATTGCCTATCCTTTAAGCATACTAATCAACCGTTCCATCCATGAATGTACAGTGCCCCAACTCTGGAAACAAGCTTTCATCATTCCTCTGCACAAAGGTGGTAATAACTGTAACGTCAACAACTTCCGACCCATTGCTATCCTGTCCCCCATTTCTAAACTCCTAGAAAAGTGTGTCCAACTTCAACTCTTACCTCATCTCTTAGATAACAACCTTCTAACCCCCACTCAACATGGTTTTAGGCCCAATCATAGCACTATGACAGCCCTCCTCTCCTATCTTGAGATTGTCAATAAAGCACGTGACTCTGGCCAAATTGTCTCCACCCTACTACTTGACCTCTCTAAGGCCTTTGACACTATCTCACACAGCCTGCTCTTAACTAAACTTTCAAAACTGAATCTCTCCCCCTCCTCCGTGAACTGGTTCTCCAGCTATTTATCAAATAGATTCCAAGCTGTAAAATGGAAAAAGGCCACTTCCTCTTTTCTTAGTACCCCCACCGGAGTTCCTCAAGGCTCCATTCTCGGTCCCCTTCTTTTCAATATATTTATAAATGATTTCCACAAAGCCATTCCATTCTCTAGCATCATCCAATATGCAGATGATTCTACCATTATCTGCTCTGCCACATCTCCCTCTATACTCCAAAAGCTTACTCAAGAAGCTTTCTCAATTACTGAACATTGGATGAAAATAAACCACTTGGCTCTTAATGCCTCCAAAACTAAACTAATGGTATTTACCCCTTTAAAAAATACTCCCTTCAATTTCAATACATTCTCAATTACTAGTGAAAATAATTCATCCCTGGAACTGGTGTCTGAAACCAAGTTACTTGGTGTCCAAATTGACAACCAGCTTAATTTCAACTCACATCTACAACTAAATATCAAAAAAACCCATCAAAAAATAGGCATGCTCTATCGCCAGAATCAGTACCTTACAAGTCCCTCTAAAATCACTCTCTCTTCTTCCTTTCTTATCCCCTCCCTTCTCTACGGAGCCCCTCTGCTAACCAATCTTCAGTCCTCTCTAAAAAAACAACTTTCCTCTTGCTACAACAAAATCGCTAAGTTCGCAAACGGTCATAGGGCCTCCACTCACCACTGTTCCTCTCTCCAAAAACTAAATTGGCTTGAACTTCCTAATCAACTCAACTATACTCAGCTAACCTTAGCTCACAAGCTCATTCTCAACCCATCTCTCTGTCCCTCCCTGTCTTCTGCCTTCAAAATGCACCTACCAGATAGAGTTTTAAGGTCAAATAATCAAAACCTACTAGAAGTACATAAACCAAATCGTCCCCCAGGTAAAAACTTACTATCATTTAACCTTGCCCGTCTCTGGAACTCACTCCCACCATCCATTCGCAGCACTCCCAATCACTACATGTTCAAAAAATCTCTACATATGTATCTAAGGTCCCAATGGGAATGCTCTTGCTCCCATCCCTCATAAATATATGGTATTTACATCTTATTTTCCACTCATGTTACCTGACTGTACCTTATAAAGCATATGCTCCTTATAAAATAACTACTCTGTATGTGTATAGTAACATCACTTTCACTAGATTGTACTGTTTGAATATGTCCTGAATTTTGAATTTAATGTGTGTTTTTTTTACAATTTTATTTTTTATTATCATTCTATTGTTTGTACCTAGTTTGTTTGTTTCCTGGAGCTTTTCTCCCCAGGACTCCATTGAAAACGGGTTCTTTTGGCCCAATGGACCATCCTGGTAAACCAACTGCAAATAAAATAAAATAAAATAAATAAATAAATGTCTATTAATGTGGTCAGAAAAGGATAAAAGAGCAGAGGTGGTGCTATGAAATGGTCTAAAACCATGTTGACAGTTGGCTAGTAGATTTTTTTCAAGTAGGTGGGTTAAAAGTTGCCTGTGAATACATTTCTCCATTATCTTTGCAACAGGGGATAATATGGCTATGGGCCTGTAGTTGGAAAAGTCCTTGGAAGTACCACCTTTATGCAGGGGGATAATGTGGGAGACTTTCCAGATGGATGGGATGTATCCTTCAGAAATGGTTCTATTAATGGGGATGGATATGGGATAAGCAATTGCTTTAGCTGATTTTTGCAGGTATTCTGTAGGTAGTTGATCTGCAGAGAGTGTGGTGGGTTTAAACTGCTGGATAAGTTTGCAGACAAGGGATGTAGGAACTGGTTGAAAATGAAATAGGAGAGAGTTATTGATCATGGCAGTGGTAGAGCATGTGATGCTAGGAGATAGTTGGTTGGCCAGGGATTGAACGGTTACTGTAAAGAAAGTGTTAAATGAGTTGGCTATTTGGGTAGGATTATTATGATTAGAGCCAGAGGGAGTGGGAGTGCAAGAGTGTTCTAGGTGTAGGAGGTTATTTATGCCTTGTCAGAATTTTTGTGGATTTTTCTGGTGAGCTTGTTAAAGATGGCAGTAGTATTTCTTTTTATCAGACACTATTGCTTTTTTTGTTTCATTTCTTAGCTGCCTAAACTCTAGGTGATCTGAAGGGCTTTTTGTTGCCTGCCAGTTGGCCCATAGTTTATTTCTTTGGAGGATTTTTTGTGTGGTAGTTTTAGTGAGCCATGGGGCTGGTTTAGTTCTAGTTCTAATTTTACGAATAGGGGCATGGCAATCTAGAATGGCTAAGAATTTTGTATTAAAGTATTTGACTGCATCATCTAATGGGAGATGCTTGAGGTGTGTCCAGTCACGGGCTGAAAGTTCAGTTTGGAAGCCTTCCAGGTTAAAGTTTTTATTGGTCCTTACAGTCCTATGGTTGGTTAAGTTTGGAGATTCAGTCTTATATCTGATTAAGTAGGTAAGTGAATGGTCACTTATATCTTCTGGGAGGGTGCCTGATTTATAAGTTTGCTGGTGAGAATTAGTGAGAATCCAGTCTAAAGTGCTTTTTTTGTTATTAAGCTTGTTGGTTTGGGTAGGGGAAGTTATGGTTTGGGTAAAGCCATATAGATTAATATGAGTAGAAGGCTGCTTAGTTGTACAGGAAATACAGTTCATATTAAAGTCACCAAGTATTATGGTTTCTTGTGGATAGTTGGTTGATAGCCAACTAAGAATAGCTTCTAGTGTGTTAGTATTATTGCCTGGGGGAAGGTAAATACTGATTATATATACGGATTTACATTTGTTGAGCTGAGACTTTGATATAAGAATCTCTGCATTACTGGAAAGAGGTAGTGGGGTCTACTGAGGTAACTTGTAGTCCATTTTTATAAAGTATAGCTATGCCCCCACCCTTCTTAGCATTACAGTCAAGTCTCAGGATATTATAGCCGGGGGGGAATAACTACAGTATCTTGTATTGATGGGTTAAGCCAGGTTTCAGTAAGGCAGAGGATATCAAATGAATATACATCTATAAGGGCATGCAAAGGAGCAAGTTTATTATTGATGCTTCGAATATTTAGATGTGCTATTAGAAGAATGTTGGGAGTCCTGGTAAGTAGTTGTGTGTTAGATGAAGTTGTTGTATCAGGCTTAGTAACAGTACTTGAGGTAGGACCAGGGTTTGGATGTATAACACCATCTATGAGGATGTGGATTTGAACTCTTAGGGTGAGTTGGAAAAGTTTAGAAGTTAGGCTTTGGAATTTAGGTTTAGTTATGAAAATAAAATTGCCAAAGATTCCAAAGACAACCACAAGGCATTCTATAACTATGTCAAGAATCTGCTAATAGAAATAAACACAGACTCTGATCTAACTTGAACCACTCATGCAGTTTTATTGTTAAGTGCTTTTCGTAAACACTATTGGAAAACTTCTTCAGACAACAAGGTACAACAAAGCACTCCTTTGAAAACTAAAAGGGCGCCAACATTAACAATCAACTCGTCACCCTAATTAAAAAAATGAATAATTAATTAATTAATAATTAGAAAGCGTGGTAACCCTGTTAAAAGACTTGACACTCAACTAAAAATCCAAGTGTAAAATACATATAACTGTAGATGAAATATACTTTTCCTGTTGAGGCAAGAATCTTTCTTTAACACAAACATGCAGCTGTGTTGGAAATATAAAAAACATGTATATAAAAATTTACACTTTAAAATAAACATTGTGCACTTGTGCAAAACATAACATAATCAGACAACTGTCACAACCTAAACTAAAATATGACTGAACAAAGCTAAAAAAATTTGTCTACATAAAAAATCTTGACAAATAAACATTTGTGTGCAAAAAACTGTAAATATATACAATAAAAATTGCAATATAACTTTATCTAAACTAGATGATTAAGAAAAGTTGAATAAAAAGTCACCTGAGTAAACTTCTCAACTTAAGAATGCAAGCCAAAGAGGTGACTTCATTTAATCCAGGTAGAGTATATGAATTCAATCTAAGTTGCCAAACCAATTCACGTTTCTCTAATATTAATTGGTAAGGTATTGGCTTGCAAAACAAAAAAACCTAAACTCACAGGATCTAATAAAAGCACTAGCGCTATGAAACTGGACCTCCCTAAAAAGCCTGAACCTAGATGATGCCATATGGTACTTTAACAATACCTTCCTTAATATCCTTAACAGTATAGCACCAGCTAGAACAGTACTAACTAAATAATTCTACCCACCTTGGCTGACTACATTAACTACAGAAAGTATACTATTACTAACAAAAACTAGCACCCTAAACAATAACTCCTCTAACCAGCACCTAACAACACCTAAATCATCCAACAATAATAATCACACTTTATTCCCACAAGCACCATAGGAAAGTTACTAACCAAACTCAAGCCCCCTACATTAGCAGCCGAGAGCTTACCAGCTGAATTCCGAAAAATATCAGCCAGAGCAATATCCTATCCAGTCTCAATACTTATTAATCAATCCATCTCAGAACAGTACGTCCCACCTCTTCGGAAAACTGCACACATTCTACCCCTACATAAAGGTGGTAATTCAACGGCACTATCAAATTATAGAAAAATTGCAATCCTCCCCCCACTTTCTAAGCTATTGGACTGTACATTCTCAACTGCTATAGTATCTCACTAACAATAATCTACTTGCTATATCCCAACATGGATTTAGGCCCAATCATAGCACTAGAACTGCCCTACTCAGTTTTACCAACACCATCAACAAACTCAGAAATGATGGAAATACAGTGTCATCAGTCTTCCTAGACATGTCAAAAGCCTTCAACACTGTCTCCCACCATAAACTCCTGGACGTTCTACATAACCTCGACCTTAGTCCTTCAACTCTGGCATGGTTTCAAAGCTACTTAACAAACCACCAACAAGCAGTTAAATGGCAAGATGAACTATTGCCCCTTACTCCCTGTCACACTAGGTGTCCCACAGGGTTTTATACTTGGACCTTTACTCTTCAGTATATTCACCAATGATCTAAACACCACCACCTCCATAGCCTTTGTCAACCAATATACTGATGATACCACACTCATATGTGCAGCCACAACCATACAACAGCTCCAAGACACAACACAAAATTCCTTCAGTGAAATTGAAGCCTGGCTAGCCAATGCCCAACTGATATTGAATCCCAGTAAGACTAAACTCACGATATTCCACCCTACCTGACCATCTAGTCCCCCTCCTGCCTTCCATATCTCCTCCAACAATAATACAGTCCTCACACCCGACTCACAGGCTAAACTACTTGGCATAACTATTGACTACAAGCTTCAACCTCCACATAGCACAAACAATTAAAAAAACACTCAAAAAGATGGGAATGCTGTACAAGAACAAAAGATTCCTTACAGCATCAACCAGAGTGACTATTGCTAGAACTCACATACTGTCAGCAGTCCTTTACAGCTCCCCCAGACTAGCAAATCTAAAAATCCTGATTTAAACAAATTAGAAACATGCTATAATAAAATAGCAAACTTTTCAACTGACTCTAAACATAGAATTCACCATTGTCATGCTCTAGAAAACCTGTCCTGGCTAGAACTCCCTCATCTATTAACCTATAATCAACTAGCCATGGCCCATAAACTCTTGCACCAGTCAGACAAAATTCCAGCCCTATCACAAATTATGCACCCCTACTCCAACAGTTGATCCCTTTGCTCTGTTAATCAACTTTTCCTAAAAATTATCTTCTTCTTCTTTCGGCTTTTCCTGTTTAGGGGTCACTACAGAGGATCACCTGTCTGCTCATGATTGGCAGTCGAGTTTTACAGTGTTGAGTTGCCAGCCCAGCGTCCAACCTTCCACAGAAGGCACACAAATGCACGCACTCACACCTAGGGCCAGTTTAGTGTCCAATCTACCTACAGCATGTCTTTGGGATGTGGGAGGAAACCGGAGCACCCGGAGGAAATCCACGCGACCACAGGGAGGACATGCAGACTCCGCACAGAAGGCACCCAAGCTGAGAATCGAACCAGAGAACCTCTTGCTGTGAGGTGGCAATGTTAACTGCTACACCACTGCAGCTGCCCCTCTCCTAAAAATTATCAAAACCAATAATTCAGCTGATGACTATCTTTACTCCTCGTACATTACTAAAGCCTGGAACTCCCTTCCTCCTGACATTAAAAACACCACTAATCACAACAGTTTTAAAAAACCTCTTAAAACCCATTAAGCTACAAAATGGCTATGCCCATGCAACAGACCAGACTAAGTATCCTCCCATCCTATTCTTCCCCACTCAACTTTACCCAACATATTAGCAGTGCCACTATTAGATCACATGAGTATTGCTTCTTCTTTCCATCATGCTCAGATAAGTAATTGGTTTACTAAGAAAGTTCTGCCTTAAATGTTTCTCAGTGTCTAACTGCTATTTTTCTACTGAAATACTGTAATTGCAACTTATGATTCAAAGTATTTGTATTTACTATTCTGGAGACTATATCTACAACATACTGAGCTTAGATTGTTACTGATTATATTCTTTATTTCTTGATATATAACTATGTATGTATTGTTTTGTTACCATTGTTGTGTGTGGAGGTTTTCTTCGTGGGCCTCCCCTGAAAATGGGTTTTAAACTCAGTCATAATTTCCTGGTAAGCAAATGTAAAATAAATAAATACAATAACATCTATATCTATATCTATAATATAATTTACAGAATAATTAATATTCTGTTCTACTGTAGGGATGTTATATGATAAACATTTGATGTTTCAGTCATGCAACAGACAATATAATAAAATAGTGCATAACATTCAAATACTGCAAGGGTATACATTTTATAACAGCTGTAGAAATTAGCCCTTGCTGTCATAACAGGTAAAAAAAAAATAGTCCTCCTTTTGGCCCTTTAATTGTCCTTCAGTATCTGGTTGCAGATGAAGTTAAAGCCGATGCTTGTAACCAAATCAGACATCACATTCATTCAGGTACTTGTGTAACACCAGGAAACTCAGACTATTTAGTGACAGGAACAAGATTAGGATCAAGACAACTCTGCAGATGGGGAACACCCTCTATGGTTAGTATTCGTGTCAATTCCTGGTGTGAACTGTCCCTTGCTGGCATTTTCACTGATATTTTTTATTGTGGGTTGAGAGTAGGACTTTCTGCTACATTGCCTTTCATTACACCCGAACCTCTGTCCGTCTATGGTTTCCATGAAGTATAATCCCCGTGCACTGACTACTTGATTGATAACAACAGATTATTGCTGGCCTAAAAGTTTGTCAAACAGATGTTTTGGATTCAAACTAGAAAGTACTTTAGCTGATCTGTCATAAACAGGGGTTTGCTTCTGATCCATCTGCCAAACTAATCTCATATTTGGACATTACATTGGTAAAGTAGGTTACTTCGTCTTTATTCTGCTACTCATTACCAGCTGAACTAGTAACAACCCAGATGGCTGCAATGGAGTCTTTCTGTGCTCAAGTAACTGTACACAGCAGTCCTATCTTGAACTGATAACACACCTTTTAATTATGCTTTTATACAGTCTGCAAACTCTGTCTACTTAAAGATACATTGGAGAAGATGTTATAAGCTAAAAATTCCTGGCTGGCAGTCAGTGCACCATCATCAACAAAAGGATGTCAAGGGGTCAGTGATATGAAAATAATAAATTTAATAATATGCTGGCTGACTGTGGGGATGTACCATGTAACTTGATAACTGGATTTCTGAAACAGTAGTTCACATAAATGTGGTACTGACCATTCTTAAAATGAAATAAATATATTTCTAATTTGGTCCAGTGCCATGAGGGATCATATTTTTTTCAATAGTGTCATCATGATATTTGCCATTTTTACCATAATTTCTATTTGGTGAAACATGTTTTGGTTTTTGTTTGTCTTTCGGCTTTTCCCGGTTAGGGGTCGCCACAGCGGAACTCCGGTCCGCTAATGATTGGCAGTGGATTTTCACAAACGCCGAGGTGCCAGCTCGATGTTCAACCTTCAATGAAGGCACGCCCATTTATGCATGTCTTTCGAACGCCCACCCAACCACAGGAGGACATCCAGACTCCACACAGTAGGCACTCCCCGCACTCCAGCCGAGAATCAAACGGGAGAACCTCTTGCTGTGAGGCAACAACGCTACCGCTGCACCACCGCGGATACTATATTTGGTGAAACATACCAGGTCAAAACAATATGAATTGGATTCAGAAAGGTTAGCATACGGTATCCATGAGGTGTTTCCTCATGGTAACCATTTCCAATTCAGAGACAGCCCTACTACAGTGCTGTACCATAAAGGGGTAAGCACCATGGTGAGGTGTATCAGTGATTTCCACAAATGCTAACTAGACATTCTGGGGAGCTGCCTATGTGCTTTCCCTGGGAATGCCTCGGCTGTGTAAAGTAATATGTCTGGCCATGCAATGAATACAGCCAAAGCTCATGTTCACCCAGCTGTGTCAAACTGCCAAGGAGTTTAGCAGACATGTGGTGCTGGGGGGGGGGGGTGCATGTGTGTATGTGTGAGTGGCTGTATATGTCAGTGTATGTGGGAGTGTTTGTCTGCCTGGGAGGTCACAGTAAGGAGAGGTTAGCTGGGCAACAGGTCAAGTCAATTTGAGTTTTTGTGTGTGTGTGTGTGTGTGTGTGTGTGTGTGTGTGTGTGTGTGTGTGTGTATGGGTGAGTGCACCCATCAGTGTGATCAGGTGGGGGGGCTGTATGTGTGCTTATGTGTGATTAAAGAACAAACCTTGCAACATTGGAAGGAATACAAGACCCCAAGGATAACTCTTTACATCATGCTTTAAAGACACTAAAAAGCCTTTGCAGCACAAAAGATGTGTGGTGGGGGAACACTTGATGCCAGGATACTCTATATAGCATGTAATAAAGGCACTTAAAAAGATTCAACCCCTGTACCTGTAAACTGTCACAGACAGCATGGTAGTTCTCTGCACCACAACTACACATCAGGAATGCCTCTAAAATACTACATAACTGTAAGAAAATAAAAAAAAAAAGTAAAAGTTCATAGGTTCATAGGTGTAGATTGGGCCAACGACCACTGGGCCCTTATAAGCCTAGCCGTGCAACCTAAATTATAAGCCTAGCCATGCAACCCGTATGTTGAAAAAAAATTAAAAGAGGTAAAAATTTCAAACCCTGCACTCTTGACACAGAAAACAACAGCCTTAACTGGCTCGTCTAACACATCAATCAGTGGGATAAGGTTTTTGACATAATAAGAGGTATGAAAGTTTAATGTCTGGCATTATACAATGATTAAATGAGTTACAAGGAATAAGGCACCTATTAAGCAGTAGCGACAGGACTGTCCTGTAAAATCAGTACAGAGACTTGAAAGGGATGGAGATGTGCTTTTGTGGGGGGAAGCTTTGAGAGAAAGCTGGGAGGAACATTAGACAACAACAAGAAGAAATTTTTAAAATATGACTCAGAGTAATTTAAAACATTAATAGAGCAACAGGTCTAACAACATGATGTAATTTCCGAATAAAAAAAGGGGTATGAAACTCTAATGTATGGCATTATTGACTGCAATAATCAGATATGACTAACAAGGGGTAGGGGAAAAAATTAGAAGCATCAGGCATATTCTATCAACTTAGGCACAGGTAAGAGTGTGAGTGTGTGTGTGTGTGTGTGTGTGTGTGTGTGTGTGTGTGTGTGTGTGTGTGTGTGTGTGTGTGTGTGTGTGTGTGTGTGTGTGTGTGTGTGTGTGTGTGTTTCAATGTGCGCATTTGTGTGGAGGAGTGAATGGGAGGGTGCCAACATGATGCATGGGCCACCAGTGTAGACTACTGTAGGAAAGTGCTGATCTGCTCTAGAGGTAGCTAAGGGTGGTTCAGAACTGCACAGACATGCACATTAGCTGATAATGAAGTATTGCCTCATTGCATCTATCATGTCTCTAAATCACAGTTTTTTGCATTACAGAAATAGTCTCTTTGATTGCATTTCTCACAGACGGTAGTGGGGTTCCTTCTGAATCCCTGGGTATGTCATGTATATCTCTTTAACCGTTAACTATGCACAAATGAGCTCCATGAATCCATTCCAGCATTTTGTTACCTTACTTATTTGGTACAATCACTTTATTAGATATGAACAGCAGTCTTTGTTGAGTATGAATTTTATAACATAAAGTGCACAACATTTCGATGAGAAGCAGAGCATTTCTCTTTTTATTTTCTCATCCTGACATTATTGCTGATAGAGCAGTTGACATTTTTTCAGTATTTGCGTTACAATATTTTGTTCAGTGGTGTGGATAAAGTCTTGTAACATATCATCCTACCTTAGGAACAAGTTAACATTCTATCCAGAAGAATCAAATGAAATATCAGAGTTCATGTTTTTATTTGCATTTGAGTTCCCTAGCATCACAGTATGTCATTTTGTTTGTTTGATTTAACCAAACAGTATTGCATGTAAATGCAAATTATTTGCTTCACAGGTCTGCAAATCACTGCCTTCACAAATCTGCAAATCACACCCTGCATGAATGTGCAAAACAAGGGCTTCACAAGCCAGCATATGATTGTCTTTCCAACTCTGCTAATCATCTACCTCACAATCAAATATTTGTCTTAACTGACAGCACAATGTACGCTGTGATACTGTGTACACACTGTGAGTTTGTTTAATCATACCCAATTGCTCACAAGCTAATCATTCTTTCTGATATATTCGATTATTGTATTGTCGCAATTTAAAAACTATTACAAGTTTCGTATTAATAAATACAACTGCATCTGACTAATTATTGGTTTTAATCTGTGTCCAGAATAAATCAGTATTGATGTTTTTGACTCAGATAGTGTCCATTAAGCCCAGTTGCCAGAATACATTCTTACGAAGGCTATTATATTTTGCTCCAGTATCAAACTTTAATGTGAGACTCTACTTTCCTCTCACCTTGGTACAAAGAAAGACCTAGTAACATAGTTTCATTCCCTGCTTGTCTAGTAAACTACATGGATTTCTCTGGCTGTTCACATGGTCACTAAAGGGATCAGAGCTGACTCCTAATCTACGTACAGCATCATATGTTTCAAATAAACAATGAATAGCAATCACAAACCATTGTGTACACCTCCAGATGAAGATGAAGTCCTACAGAAGGACATTTGGTCTCAGAAGTAAACCTGATAGGTTTCCTTTTGCAAATGCTCCCTACCCCATTGTCCACATATGCTCCAAAATAAACAATAAATGCTAAAAAACAACAGCAGTTTTGTCAGGCCTTTATGTGATTACCAAAGCCATATCACTAACTGCTGCCTATATGCAACCAAAATAAATTCTACAGCAGCATGTAGGAGTCAAGTTGCCCGCTGACCATCATGCTTCTTTTACAGAGAGGGCTTACAATCACATGACTGCTTCCTAAACGGCAATCTACACTGCAGTACTATACTGTTGACCAAAGTGATATTGACTATTTATATTACATTGGCTGTTTTTCTGTCTTTGGCAGCTTTTAGCTGCATTCAGAAATGAGCATGACTTATTATAAAATGAGGTAAGAAGAGGAAAATATGAAATATCAATGACCATAGGATTCTCAGGAATTTTCAAGGTAGCTGAGTCTTATGACTATTATGCCTTGCTGAGACCAATCCTTAGACTGTCCCTTCTCTCTCAAGGAGGGATAAGCCAGTAAATGTGTGAATATCCATCCAATCAGGTCTTGTTTGAAGGATGTGAAGGACGACAGTGCATTGTACTTTGTAGTTTGCAGGAGGAGTCCATTCCAGATGAGGGAAAGGCGCTTTGTGATGAACTTGTCTCTTTACCATGTTTTATTAATCTGCTGGTGAATATTTAGATTCTTTTATTCTGGTATTTTTGAGACTGTTTGACTTACGTAGGCACAAAAGATCCAGGACCAAAGGAATGCCCTTGGTACTAGGGGAGTCTTGGTGTTGCATCCATTCTGTGCATGACAATAAACGTAGAGAAAATTAATGGCTTGTCATTAGAAAGGTGTTCTTGAAGAGATGTTTTCTGATCCCCCGCATGCAACATCCCCTGTACCTTCCAATCCTAACAATCTGCCAGTCATGGGTCTCATGGTAGCATGGTTCATAGATCAGCTTGGATGTATGCAGGAGCATCTGTGGAGGGCAGATAGCATGGGAGAGATGAGATGACACCATGCTAGTTATAGAAAGAGGAGTTTGCAGCCACAAACTCTAAAAAATATAAATGGAGTTTCTTATAACAGTGCCTGTATCTTTCCTGAACTATGCTGCTACACTGTGCACAGCCAACTAAGATATCTTGCAGCGACCTCCACTGCACAGTCGCTGAATACATCTTTACAGTTACCCTTACAGTTTGTCTGTGACAATTCATTATTATTAACTTGTCTGAGTCTATGGACAGCAGAAGCATCTGAATGCTAGAAAATGCTGCATATAAAAATCAAGATTTCACCTGTAGAGTGAAATAATAGCTTGGCAGCTGCCTTCTGTGCCCACCATGACATTTCCTTCCTCAGTGTCCATAGCAACCTAATTTAAGCAGCAGCAGCATCTGCAATCAAATCAGATTTTAGTTAACATTTCATTTATGTTATAGATCTTTTTTTAATTTTCTTTTCATTAGTACCAAAACACTTACTGATGCACAAGTTATGCTAGTGACTTTATTTTGTGGGATACTCCATCTATGGTTTTATATCTGGCAGTAATCAAATGCTTGCATTCAAAAACAGCAGGACCCCACAGCATGTGGTAGTTCTTTATAAATTTCATAGATTTCACAGCCATGAATATTGAAACACAAGAATGGAAGAAGAAAGGTTAATGCATGCAAATATATTTATCTGAAATTCCTGTAATGCCAAAAGTAATACTTAGCTGAATTTTGAGGAGGGGGGACAACTAAAAGTCTTACTAGTGGTTGCACTTATTGATCAGATATGTTAACTCATGCATTTAGCCTCACATAGATAGCTGCTTTTTTCAGTACAGAACAGACTGACAGGTTTGTGTGTAGCTTTTTGCCTTTTCAAAACCAAGACAAACTGAGCTCCTACAGTGACACTCAATAATAGCAACTCCCACATAGCTGATATTACAAGAATGAGAAAGAGAAAATTAATTCATAAACTGCAGGGTTTTCTTGGAACTGGTATTCAGTTTGGATGTGAAGATTATATTGTAGAAAATAATGTCATCTTAACAAGCAAAATGAACAACAGCCCTTAAATGTTTTTCTTCAGCAGTTTGTATTCCCATAGTTTTTCCAGCTGTTTCCTTATCCTTCTTCTTCTTTCCCCTTAGTTTCCCATTTTTTCCTTGCCTGTACTTGAGTTATTCTTCCTCGAAGCAGATTGTTCTGCTTCACTATTTCAGCCCTCGTGGCTGATCTCTTTAATAGCATGGCCCCTGGGCAGACAGCCTGGAAGGAAGACACTGCACATTAGATTGAGCTAAGAAGAGGAGACAGCTGCCAGAGCAATTGTGCTTGAGAATGGGTGAGTACAATACATATTCACAAGTAATGCCTCATTTCATATCAGTCATGCATGACCAGGTATGTGTTGATACTCAGAATAACTGCCTTCAAGTTTTATCAGCATGATAAAACTTCAGCTCTACTTAGCTTAACAAACTATCTAGTATATCATTCACATGATAGTATTAATGTCTTCAACACAGTATCCCTGTCCTGGTTTACTCTGCAAAACTTATAAGATATATATAAGATATATATAGTGTGATAGACGCCATGTATTTGAATTTATTTTCCCAGATGAGTTAAACATTGGCTATAAGTTCATTCACTGGGTTTGCATTAGAACTGAAGCCTTTAACCTTCTTGGTTTGCCCATAATACTCTACTCTATCTAAAAAAGTCAAAACTGAGGAAAAGACCTGCTTTCAGGACAATTTGTGTGTTGCTGTTTTTTCAACCCTACACACACACGCACACACAAACACACACACACACACACACACACACACACACACACACACACACACATTTTACCAACAGCTTGTCTTACAGAGCTGTAAAGCATGAACAAATTAAGCGGGTTATAACCATCAAGCAAATCAGTCCACAATTTTCAGTGGATTTTTCTTACACCAAATAAAACATTTCTTCTGTTTTGAAAAAAAAACAAAAAAAAAACGATCTTTTACTGTAAGATGAGTAGATTGCCTGTTGCAGCAATAGGACCTGACCTGTTAACTAAATTTGCCATCAGGCCTTACTTGCCTGTGACTTCTTGCCATTTGTAATCTCCATCTGGAAATCTGTGAGGTACAATAGGGTTAAAAATCATACTTAAAATGTTTCCTCCTTTAGTATCAGCCTTGATTTCTTCTAGTGTTTAATCACAAGCAGATCAACCAGATTAGTATTCAGGAGGTGAATGTGCATGATGGGCTTTGTAGTTAAGCAATGAGTGCATGCACCTTACACACACACACACACACACACACACACACACACACACACACACACACACACACACACACACACACACACACACACACACACACACACACACATTCTTAAAGTGATAAGGGAGACTACTACCCACATGGAAGAGTAAATTAGAAAAAATAGTTTGCTGACTCATCTGGGACCAGTATTCCCATCAATTTCGGTATATAAGAAAGAACTGTATCCTCAGCCTATGCACCTACAAATGAAGTAAAAGGAGCAGTTGAATTTAAATATGCAGGATGCTCTGAAGATCACTTTCACTGCATAACCGAATAAAAAATAAATAATAACAAAATGCCTCTAAACATAACATATTCAGGAAAAAAGAAATCATATAGGAATTCTTTTTCTTCAGTCCATGTACTGCTCAGATACTGGTTAACATCTTAAGTCCTCCTTCTTGTATGGGGGATGAAGAATTAAGTGTTAACGTGTTAGTGGTTACAAAAGCGAAGTTAGCATTCCAGACTTCACTTTAAGTTCCTCTAAAAATGTCAGCTGTCCATGAAGTAAATTCTACTTTTTGTCAATCTTTTTCAATTTATGGTTCAATGGCATTTTAATAGGCACAGTCTTGGAGGCTGATGCAGAACTTGTGGTTTCAATGAGTGTTTATGGCCTTTTGTGCACCTTATGGATACCAAAAATAATCTAGTCTGGGAAATTCAACTTCAAAAATGATAAAAATTATGATTGATAATCTTTGTATGTAAAAATTTCAACACACACAGATCAACAGCCTTAGATAACAAATTAACATATCTACTATGAACTAGAATGTAGCTGTTTCCATAATGCAATATTTGCTTAATTTTTTCTAAAATAATTATTAGTGTGTATCTCCAACAGCCTAGTGACTTTGTCTGCTTTCACATATCCTAAATTGCAATAGATTCTCAATTCCTTTAATTTACTAAACTCTTCTTGATTCAAATTATATCTAGAATACTCTTGGAGGCTTTACAAACAATGCCTAAAAAACATTTTAATGGGTGCAAAGTAGATGTTAAGTTGAGGTTGAAGGATCTACATTTCCTAAATATTTCAAGGACAGTGGAATTTTCCAAAGGACAATTTTCCATAATGAAATGTAACTTCAGTTTATGACCACACATTCTGAAATTACATGCATGTAGTAAACTGGTACACCTACATGACAAAAACATTTTTGAGAGCATTAATCAGTGAACTATTTAAAACCACAGAACTACACTTACTTCAGTAATTTTATTGTCAGCATCATCTGTTTTAAAGTCTGTAGCTTTGGTTCTTCAGTTACCTCCCTCATGAAACCCTTCATCTTCTCCCTCAAAGTCTTCCCAGTTTGTTTCTGTGAGTGAGATTCACTTCCTGGTATACTGTAATTCTGTAATTCTTTTAGAGACAAGGACACAAGGTTGGATTTGTTAGAGTTCAGGTCTGGTTCCTTTGTACAAATCATGCCAATCTTTAAACTCTGAAGGGCAGTGACTGAATGGTGTATCTAAAAAATCCCCAGAGCTGCCTTCTTTACTACCAGAATTCTCACTGATCATATCTTGGTTCTGTTTATTTTAGCATTCTGACTGTTCAGTAATGTGGACACATTCTTTTAGTCTTATAGATCTCTTAAAAGCTTTATATTTCAGTTATAGGTGTACATTCATCATGACATT
This sequence comes from Protopterus annectens, assembly GCF_019279795.1. Classification (NCBI taxonomy): domain Eukaryota; kingdom Metazoa; phylum Chordata; order Ceratodontiformes; family Protopteridae; genus Protopterus; species Protopterus annectens. The sequence goes on along the minus strand of NC_056727.1, from coordinate 735,936,642 downwards.
TCTAAAATCCAACAAACATTTTCATATGACTGCTTGTAAAAACACAAAACAAATTGGTGATAACTCACACATATCTTATTGTTATTTCATCCTGCAAAAATGTCCTCTGCATCTCTTTATGTCAACACAAGAACTTTCATTAACTCAAATCCTGTAAAGTCAAACAGGATATTTTTTTTCTAAATGCCATTGTCTGAGATGACATCAGTAGGAAGATTACTTCTCTTAAACATATAGTAGCCTGCAAAACGCAATGCTTTATTTTAAGAAAACATTGTGCTTACACAGTTTCCTTCCCATTAATCTAAAGAATCCTGCTTATGTTCTGTTTTTGTTGTCTGTACCAGTTAAACTACAATTAGCATATGTGAGTCCAGGAATACTGTCTTTAAAAATATCATATGACATTTCAAACATTCTTTATATAATGCAGCCCTCTCAATAGTGTGTTGAGTCATTCCATCTTCCTTGTCGGTGTTTGCAGCCTCAGCCTGATTTAAAACTTAATATTTTAAGCTTCAGTATTGCTAACTCATTCCAAGTTTGACTTGAGATGAATCTCAGTACAACCACCATTACCTTCAAGAAAGTTACCATCCTTTGCAAAGTATTTCCAGTAATATTAGCAGCCAGTATGTTCAACATGGTCAGTGTCTGACCAAACTCATCAGAAGGGAATGCAGACTCAACAGTGATAGAAGAGGTAAAAAAGGGGGTGTGATAAATCCATGTCACAAGGACAATCTAGTCACAACCAACAAAAATCAAATCAAATTGCTGAGTCCAGAAGCATATCTGAGCAACTTCACCAAAATACAAAAACAAAAACTCAGACACTGTGATGAACCACCAACCTGGAAAAAAGTTATAACACTTTGATGTACTTCTTAAGCATCTTCAAACCAACCAACATAACATACATAAGCCTGAAATATAAAACAAACATATACAATTATACCCTTGAGTGCTTTAACTTTTAAATACTGTTAATGTTAATAATTTCTCAAAAAAGCACAAAATGCTTATGAATTTCTTGATAAGGTGAAACTCTCTATAAAATCGCTTAGAAGTTTAAGCAATCTGTTTTATCTAATTTCTGCCAAAAAAAAAAAAATAAAAAGCTTGAAATGTGCATAACAAACTTATCTTTTTGATGATTTACAAGTAAAATCACCATGCTTTATTATGCTCTACACAAAAGCTGTATCTTTTTATACATCCATTGATTTGAGTATCCAGTCAATTTATCAGAAAGTAACATTTCAGTGAAAACAATGCCTAGATACACCACCATATATTGACCAGTAATCAGTGTTTTACATTTCATGCATGCTCACCCTCTACTTTGATACAATGGCCTTGATATAATAAAGGCCAATGTTGTCTAAGAAAGGAAGTTTAAATGACAACATATTTTTGAAGAAGAATAGACAATATGGAGGATAAGCTTAAACCGAGCAAACACTACTCAGTTACAGTCGGAGATTTTCTGTAGAAATACTATGTTCTAATCAAACAGCCATCTTCTTCTATTTAGTGAACAAGCTATGCAGTTCAGCCTGTCTAGTCAAGAAAAGGGCTCCTTCTGCCTGCAAGATCACTCCTTGATTATTTGCAAAATGATAGTTATGATCAGTGTAGCGACTTTCCAAGGAACATCCCTTGGTTTGGTTGAAACCCAATTCATCCTGATCACCCTTGTAAGTTGGTCATGGTGTAACTTTCACTATTCCATCTGTTTTAATTCATGAATTAAATTTCAAGTTTACAACCAACAACTTGTGGGTTAGATCCCAGATTAATCAGGTTTTTATTATCATGCCTGGATAGCCTAAGTCTACTTATCTTCAGGTAGTCAGGGTCTCACTAAGAACTGGTGCATTTCCATCTATTTCTAAAGCAGGATTTGGTTGTCCTCATCCTCAGTAGACACATTTGGGTCCTAATCTTCTGGTAAAATGAAAGACCTACATTCTACTTTCCTTTTCTGGTAAGGTATTGAGAAAATTGTTAGTGTACAACATAAATCACATCTAACAGCTTATGGTTTTATAGATCTATTTCTTTATGTTCTCAGAACTCACAGCATACTGAAATTACCTCACTAGAGTTGTTAATGATTTCCTAGCTAAGAGAGGTTTGCATTCCAATTTTATTTTGGTTCTCCTTAGTCTTGCCTCAGAATTTAACAAGATGGACTACCGAATTTGATTGTAGTGTGTGCATTCTCAATTGACCTTTCATCCACTCTGTTTGATTGGCTTACCTTCTGCTGTCAAGGTTCACACAGATGTTGTTCTCAGGATCAGAACAATCTAGTCTTCCCTTTCATTTCAGTGTTTGAAACAGCTGTATAATGGAGTTATTATTTACTGTATACTTGCTGCCACTATGAGATGTTATTCAAAGGATTAAGGTATCACTGTTACACTTATGATCTCAGTCTGTACCTCTTCTTCCCTCAAAAGTGTGTGGCAGTCATTGAGTCACATGAAGTTGGTCTGGTTTTCATTCTAACTTGGATAAGAAATAGTTGTTTGACGTATAACATAATCAGGCTGCGTTTTTTTCCATTCTTATAATCCTGTGGTCCTCCATTGCTCATAGCCTTATCTTCATCAATATTTAAGAGGGAAGATAGGCTGGAAGTTTTATCTGCAGTGCAAGATCACATTGTCATCTTCAAAGATCACCTAGTATTTAGAAACCAAGTGTTAATAGTAGGAAATCTTCTTGTCATTGTCTAAGGAACATCATCTAACTCAACTGCATTTTGTCATGAAAGGGTTTATTTCCAGTGCTGTTGCAATGAAATCTTCATGGCTTGATTACTACGGTGTTCTTTGTCATTGGACAACTAATACTGATAGTGAGCTTATTCATCCACTGTAAAATGCTACATCCACTGTTAATGAAGTGCACCTAAAATATTATCATCTCTCAAGTGTGGTACCCACTTGCTCACAAAATAACTTATAAGACATTAGTAATTACGTGCTTTGTCCTATCATGGTTTGAGTCATTTCTATCCTTTTCTATCCTTTTACCATAGGGGATGTGTTATCTCAGCAACAGCTGACAAAGCCGGAATATTGAGTGCTGAAGTAACTTGGTTTCCCATGTTATCTTTATATATTAAAATCATAACAGCTGTTATTCTGAAATTAAGAAAACACTTTCCCCATCAAGAGAACACTTTGGGAAAATGTACCATAAGTATAGTTAATGTACAAACAAAATATTTCCTGTAAAGAAACAAGTTAAAATGATTCCAAAATGTAAGTAAGACATCATGCTACTCATGTACATGCTGTCTCACTTCCCTCACTCTCACACAGATACAAACCAGGGTAGCCAATCCACTTAGAAGGTAAGCACTTATAGGCACATACAGCCAGAAATTGGTAATTTTGAAGGAAGCAGGCTGCCTGTGAAATTAAGGGGCACTATAGTCACTTGAGTGCAGTTAAATGATCATTGGTATGGCTTGTCATGGAGGAGCAGTGTATGTGCATATAAGAAGAAGCTGCAATCCATTATGACATTTGCTTTTTTAAAGATCCCATGGAAACATTAGAGCTGTACAACATCACACAGTGTCTATTTGAGAAGGTGGGAAAGTACCATTTGTGTAAAGGTAAGGATCCTTAAAATTACAGGATCACAATTCAACAATCATTATGATGACTTGTCAGGGAGCAGCCGTGTATGTGTTTGTTTGTATGACGTAAATACTTTGGAACACAAACCTTTAGCCATTATTCTTTCACTTGATTACAGTCATACATCAGGAAAGGACATAGCCAGAAAGTTATTATTTTTTCTGGAGCTGTCAGGCTGCCGGAAAGGGAGTTTAAAATTAATTGATCACAGGAAAATGACCATTATGCCAGTGTATGTCTCAGATAAATAAATAACATTAATGTGGCAATTAGTTATTTCACTTGATTGAAAATTTGATGTATACCCAGTCTCAAAGAGGCTACTTTTGGGAGGGTGAGGAGGCATTATGTGTCCAAAAACAACTAATTATGAATTTTTATTAGGGGAAATATGCCAGTGTGTGTGTGTGTGTGTGTGTGTGTGTGTGTGTGTGTGTGTGTGTGTGTGTGTGTGTGTGTGTGTGAGTGTGTGCATGTGTCTGTGTCTGCTTGTGCTGATGTGCATATATGACTGAAACAAGCTGAAGTAATGAAATATGATGCTGCAGTCATTATTTGTTTCAATTGGTAACAGTCAACTTAGTCAGAAAGTGACTATTTGAGGAGTGGTAAAGCACTGTGTCTGTCTGCCTGCCTTTGAAAGTAACTGATCATTGATTTTGCATGCCATAAGATGCATGCATGTGTGTGTGTGTGTGTGTGTGTGTGTGTGTGTGTGTGTGTGTGTGTGTGTGTGTGTGTGTGTGTGTGTGTGTGTGTGTGTGTGTGTGTGTGAGTGTGTGTGTGAATTGAAAGTGAAAGGGATAGAGAGAAAATAAGAAATACAATATTATGGTCAGAATGAATTTCACCAAATTCATTTCCACCAAACATCACATAAGTGCAGAGTTTGAAAATGCTTATTTGCACAGTGTGAACACACTTTATGTACACAAGTCTGTATGTCTGTTTGTGTGAAAGAATCTGAAATATGTTACTCCACCAGAATTTCTTTCACTTAATCACATTCAAACAGAAAAAACACATATAAAGTGTCATCATTTTGCAAAAAAAGACATCTAGTGCATGTGAAAGCAACTAATTATCAGTCTTGCTAAACAGGGGTTGCGTGTGTGTGTGTGTGTGTGTGTGTGTGTGTGTGTGTGTGTGTGTGTGTGTGTGTGTGTGTGTGTGTGTGTGTATGTATGTATGTGTGAAGGCCAGAATTTGTTTCATGTGATGATCATAAACATCAGATGTGTACCATCTCAAAAAGTGGCCATTTTGAGAACATTAGGGATGAAGACTGTGTAAACTAAATGAGTATCACAATGGCTAATGAGGGACAGTGTGTGTGTGTGTGTGTGTGTGTGTGTGTGTGTGTGTGTGTGTGTGTGTGTGTGTGTGTGTGTGTGTGTGTGTCTGTGTGTGTGTGCATGCACCTTTGACTGCAGGCACACATGGGAATGTGCGTGTTTATGTATCTTTGTGTTTTTTGAAGCAAGGTTGATAAACTTCACTGTGATGAGAATACATTTCAGTAGATGACAGTCAAACACTAGAGGTGCACATAATCAGAAAGTGGACATTTCAGAGGTGTTGAAAGGCTGCCTATGTGAGACAGTCACTGAATGTTGCTCTGTTATGACATAGTAGTGTGTGTGTGTGTGTGTGTGTGTGTGTGTGTGTGTGTGTGTGTGTGTGTGTGTGTGTGTGTGTGTGTGTGTGTGTGTGTGTGTGTGTGTGTCTGTATGTGCATGCATGTGTGTGTGTGCGTGTGCATGTGTGTGCGAGCGTGCACACGTGTGTAAAGTGAAACAAACTGATATACATTCTTGTGGCTAGCATATCCTTCACTTGATCAGAGTCAAGCAATAGAAGTAAAACCCAGCAGAAAGTGGTCGTTTGGGGATATTAAGGAGGGGATCTTTGTTTAATAATAACTGTCATTATTGGTTGTTAGGGGAACTGAAATTGGCAGGGCATGGAATTCTATTCATGAAAAAAGAATAATCGTATTAGTTATTATTTGTAGGTTATGTATATAACTTCTTAGCAGTTAAACAATGCCCCCTATCAGAAAGGGAATGTTTCCTTTGAGCCTGTGAAAAAGGAGCTGAAATTGATATTTTTTTTTTGGGGGGGGGGGGGTTGACATTTCATAAAAATGAAAATACACTCCATGATATCATAGATCTACTGTATATGGTTTTAGTTTCTGTTCGCAAAATACATGCATATTTTTCTTTTTTTCTCACAGGACATATGCACAAAATCATAAATAGCCCATGATGTTATAAAATAAAAACTAAACCCACATTCTGTTTTTCTGTAAAGTCTTTTTTTTGTCCCTAAAATGTTCAGAAAGAGAAAACAAAAAATTAGCTATGGGAATTGTGAGCCGACACTCAAGAATACAAGATGTAGCTGTTCCATTATTGTTACATCTAAAAGCAGTCTGTTAGTATTGTTTATACCTGAATATCCAGATTTTTCTGTTTAAAACACTTTGGTATAAAATAGTCAAAGTGTTCCATTATTATAATATTGTATTAATGTACATTAATAGTAGGCCTTCATGACCATTAGAATGTACTAGGCCACCTATTTGGCTTATGCATGATGCAGCTATATGACTTATTTTCATGATGTAAGGTGCAGTACGTGTGCAGAATGTATGTGTTTTGAGTTGGCATTATATCATTTATTTATTTTATTTATTTATTTATTTATTTACATTTGTTGACCGGGAGTGTCTGACTGGACATAGGTCCATTTTCAGCGGAGGCCCGGGGAGAAAAGCTCCACAGTTAAAATATACAGACAGTAGTTACATTGGATTTACATAGCGACTAACAATTTTATTAACATAGCAATTAATTACAAACATAGTTACAGATGAAGGACATAGTACATCAGTAGACAACTAGAATCTTTATCTGTGAAGTACATAACAGACATTAACAATTGTTACAATAAGAAGTTCCTGCTGTATAATAAGTAGTAGGCTTATGAGCATCCGAGCTTGCTATAATCAAGGTAGTTAGTGGGATGGAAAGAAAGGTAGTGGTTGGATGGGGTGGGTGATATTAGAGTGGGAGTTGTAAGGGCATAGCCAGCATGTTTTCAGGTGTGCTTTTAGTAAAGTTTTGAAGTGGGTGCATGATGGTACGGAGGTAATTGTGGGTGGGAGGGAGTTCATAACTAGAAAATCATACACATTTTACCAGAGACTGGAATTTTTTGACACTGAAAAGATGCTACCACCAAGAGTTACTGTATTACTAAATGTAGAGTAAAGGCAAAGAAAAAGAGATAGGGAGTATTAATTGAAAGATGATTTCTGAATGACTTTTTTGTTGATTCTAGAACAGCAGCTGTAGTTAAAATGGATAACTAATGGGGCACATAGAATAATGCATAACTATAAGAATATTTCTCAGAAAAACAAAATGCAAAAGCTTTCAGTCACCATTTATGCCTGAACCTCACAAATTAGGCTGATACAAACTGACACATACAGTACATAAATATAAGAATGTGTATGTCTTCATAAATGAACTCACCAACTGACTGCATTCTGATGCTGTCATGACATATTTTCAAAGCAATTTGACAGAAAATTACAAATGATTTCATAAATATTGCTCTGTAGTGCTCATCCATTTTGTTTGCCTTTACGCAGTTATCAATAGTACAGGAAATCTTGGTGGTAGTATCTTTTTGGTGTCAAAATGTTCCTTTTTCAGTTAAATGTGTACAGTTTTCTAGTTCTGATATAATGCCAACTGAAAACACCTTGTTTCTCTCACATACACACATCTGTACACCAAAATACCCACAACTGTCATTATGTTTTTTGCCATTTAGTTCATAATGAATATATGTATGCGACATTAGTTTTGGCTGACAAATTATATAATTATCAAAACCATATCATTAGTAGGTTTGTATGGCACCAGAACAAAATATATTACTTATTTCTTAGAATAAAAGAAATATTCTTTCTTTTTAAATGTTATAGCAAAGTTACATATTTTGTTACTGCAGAAAGACATGCAAACATTTGAGAAGGTGTTGTTGCCTGTAGCTTAAAGAGATACAGGCTCATGCAATGTGCTACATCAGCATGAGTAACCAGGTGTTTTATCCTAAAATAGTTTAAGACAATAAGAAAGAAATGCAAAGACAATTAGCATTTATAAGTAAGGTGAAATTAAAATTAGTATGAGCTGCGGTACTGTATATAAGAAATGCGGGTCAGCATGTGAGGTGAGATCAGATCAGAATCACTTACAAATGCCTTCTACCAGCACCTGCGATTAGGCAATCCCAAGCAAAACAAAGACTAGTCTGGTGGACCCCAGCCATAAACAAACTTTGATCACTAAAAGCAAATTTTGAGACAGCATCCATGGGACCTGAAAATTACCGCCCATTAGCTTCCATTGATGCACAGGATCAGAGTTGCTGGCGATTAAGCATTGCTACATCACAGTGCTTTGTTCTGCAGCTCATTTCTCAGCTTGGGTTACTTCTTTCTGCATATCATCTTTGTCTGCACTGATTTTTGTCAGCAGCTCTGGTTTTATTCCACATTGCAGAGATGTGGTGCAGGTAAATTGGTGTCCTTTCAAATTCCCATTGATATGTGCATTATATGAGAAGGAGTGAATGAATCCTGTGATAGGCTTGGTCCCCTATTCATGAGTATGGAAAGCGTGGAAAGGAAAAAAAAAATGTGAGGCTAAAAATGAGGATGTACTTTTATTGCTGTTTGGATGTTATGGAAAAGGATGAAGAAGTTTTGATGGAAATAAAGGGTGGTTATTGAGAAAAGGATGGGGAGGATGAATATGTTTTTGTTTTTGCAGAAACACTGGATGGGGAAATTATGTTAAGGTTATTTTGTATTATTTTTCTTTAATGTTTCACAAGTAGGTTATGTTACACGAATAAAGAAGAATGCAAAGGCAGAGTTGTAGATAACATAAATAACGTATATGATGTGAATTTTTTATAAATAATGTAAATAATGCAAATAGTTGTATATAATGTAACTAATATAAATAATGTTAAGGATATAAATAAAGCAATACTTATTCATGATTAATTCCTCTGTCTTGCTGTAGTAAGGGATTGGATAGGCTGCAGCTCCTGCAAACCCTCAGTTGCACTGAGCTGGTAATCAAAGAATGAATGAGAGAACAACCAAGAGATTGATAAATTGCAACATTTACACATAGCTATCAGTTCTTTTCAGAGTAATACTTATAAAAGCTATACTGCGGTGGTGGTGCTGCAGTAGCGCTGTCACCTCACAGTAAGATGTTGTCCCGTTTGATTCACAGCTGTAGCGTCTTCTGTCTGGAGACATGCGTGAATGGGTGTACCTTCGTTGAAGGTTGTGCATCAGGGCTGGCAACTCGGCACATAAAAATCTACTGCCAATCATTAGCAGACCGGAGTTCTGCTGTGGCGACCCCTAACCAGGAAAAGCCGAAAGACACAACAACTTATAAAAGCTGTAAAAAATAACTCAAAGCAATCTTAATGTGTTATTGCTCAATGCTAGGAGCCTAGACAAAAAGCTCCACACCCTACAAGCTCACCTTACTCTGGAGAATGTAAACATCTATGCTTTTACCAAGACTTGGTTTAAAGCCAGAGAAAGTACTCTGGCAGTCGAAGGCTACAGTGCCTTCCAAATGTGTAGACCAACAGCAGTACAGACATTGGAGGCTAAGCTCTCTCAGTCCAAGATTGGATCAGACAGTCAAGAGGAGAAGGGAAATACTGGCATCACACCACCAGTCTCACATAGACCCATTAAACCAGCACTAGCAAAAAACACATGTAAATACACAAAAACATACTCAGAGGCTCTAAATAAAAATCTGCAAAAGCAACAGAGCCCTCCAAAGCAGACATCCAAGCAACCTCCACCCCCCAACACAAACCATGAAACACCTACTTCACAAAACCAGTGTGCCACACTATCACAGCCCTCAAGGCAAAATAATATACCCAACATACTAGTAATAGGTGACTCTATAGTCAGACACACTGATGTCCCACTCACTAGGCTGAATAAGGAGAAGGTTACTGTTAGCTGCCTGTTGGGTGCCAGGATCCGCCATATAACACAAGCACTCAGGTCACTCCAGAACAAGTACAAATATGACTCTGTCATTGTCCATGTTGGTGTGAATGACCTGAGCCATACCTACCTGGACTACATGAAAAGAAACATGGAAGAGCTCCCTGATCATGTAGCCCAGGCTGGTATGACCTGACCCTGAGTAGCATCCTGCCCTCACCAAGAATGATACCACGGTATAAAGAAAAAATTATCAATTTCAACAATTGGCTAAGTTTCTGGTGTCATTCAAAGGGGATCCAGTGTCTGTCTGTCTGGGATGACATGCTCAACAAGCCATGCTGCTTTGCTAGAGATGGCTTGCACCTGTCACACATTTCTGAATAACATCTTTTAAATATTTTTTAATATTTAAATATATAAAAATGAAATATAAATAATGATTGGAATAAGATGGAAATAATAATAGAATCATTTAATTTTACCTGTCACACATATGCTTTCGAATACTGGCCAAGGCTCTTGCCACCCTCATAGTGCCTTTTTTAGGCAAGGCTCAAAAGACAAACCCACCACCATAAATAGCACAAGTAACAAAAATCTGAGGGTAACACTGCTCAATGCCAGAAGTCTAAACCTCAAAATGCATGCACTTGAGGCACTCCTCAGTATGGAGAAAATCGATATATGTGCAGTAACAGAACCTGGTTTAAGGCTCCAGAGAGCACCCCAGCACTACCACAGGTTCATAGGTTCATAGGTAGGTACTAGGCTATTAGCCCTAGGGCCTATATAAGCCTAGCCAAAAAGGTACCCTGGCTTTCTCCACCCAAGAAAATTATTTTCCTGTGCCCCTGTCGAGCAGAGCCACAGAAGTGTTCCCTTGGGTGAATTTCCTATTTCCCATCCAATCATCAAGACTTTTCTTGAAGAGTGCTAATGAGGAGCTCTGTTTGACATAGATAGGTAGTCTGTTCCAGTGTATGGGAAGTCTCTGGGACAGGAATCTATCCCTCCAGCATGTTCTGTTTATTGTGGTGACAAGGTTTAGGTCCCTAGAGCGTGTAACTCGGAGGGATTGGGATTTCTTTAAGTGGAGCATGTCCAACAGCTTTGGGTTTGACATAGCTTTGTATGTTGGGCAGAGATCGCCTCTGAGTAGGCGATATGTGATGGAGTAAAGCTGGAGTTTTTTGACACAGTCTGCGTAGGGCATCTGTTTGAGGCCAGTAATCCTCTTTGTGAGGTATTTCTGTGGCCTTTCCAGTTGTTGTAGGTGTCTTTTGAGGTACATACCAAAAGGGGCGTTGTACTCTATAATGGGTCTAATGAGTGATGAGTAGAGGGAACAATGACCTCTTTTTTTCTGGATGAGAAACCTTTTGTGATGAGGTGAGCCATGAAGAAGGATTTCCTGACCACTGTGGTGATATAATTATCAAAGGAGAGATTACTGTCCACCTGTGTCCCAAGGTCTCTTATCACACTTTCGGCATTAAGTAGACTACCACTTATGTGGTAGTTCATGGGTACAGAGTTTTTACCAAAGGGGATGACAATATACTTTTTGGCATTGAGCTTCAGGCCATGGCTTTGACACCAGGCATCTGTCTCAGTGAGGCCCTTTTGTAGTATGTCCACATCATTAGGAGTTTCGATTATGGCTCCTAGTTTGCAGTCATCTGCAAACTTTGTTAGCCAAAGACCTTCTGTGTTAGCCTGTACTTCAGAGAAGTAGATACCAAACAGGAAAGGACCCAGGACTGAACCCTGTGGTACTCCACTTGTCACTAGTCTGAAGTTGGATTTGGAGTCTGCTACTTTCACAGTGTAGGTTCTGTCCATGAGCCATTTGGCAACCCATCTTGTGACATAGGGATTTATACATAGTTTAGTGAGCTTATCTATAATTCCAGAGAGGGGGATGGTGTCAAAAACCTTGGCGAGATCTAGATAAGCTGTGTGAACCACCTTACCCTCATCTATGGCTTTGGTGACTGCTTCAAAGAAGTCAATCAGGTTTAGGAGACATGATCTGCCTTTTACAAACCCGAACTGGGTAGGGTCCAGAGTTTGGAGATTACCAATGTCTTTGTTTATGAGTTCCATGATGATACATTCCATGGCCTTGCAAACCAGGCTCATCAGGCTAATGGGGCAGTAGTTCCCGGAGTCCGTCATGGCTCGCCCCTTTGTGCAGTGGGATAACCATCGCAGTGCACCATTCAGTGGGCACAAAGCCTGAGGTGAGGCTATGATTGAACATGGTATTTAGGTAGGGTGCCAGTTCATTCTGTAGTTCATGTAGAACGCAGCCTGGGATATTGTCAGGTCCCATGGATGCTGTGTTCTTGGCTGTGGAGAGTGTGTTTTTACCTGCGCAGCCATGATTACAGGAACTTTGCATTCTTCCTGTATAGAGATGGGCCCTCTAGGGGGTGACAGGGGGGTAAAGTTAGCACTGAACTTATCTGCCAGGATGTTGGCAATATCAGTTGGTTCTGTATATTTAGTCATCAACTGTGAGCTGTAAAAATAAATTTAATATATTATAAAGAACCACATAAACAGACCGGTTTCGGCTAAGGCGTTTGCCTAGCCTTCATCAGTGTGAAAATACAAAACTTATTGAAAGGTTCTTATATAATAAAGCTTAGTTCATAACAAAATTTTATTGGTGAGCTCATGAATATGTATGTATATATATATATATATATATATATATATATATATATATATATATATATATATATTCATAAATATTAAGTGAGACCAGGCTGAAATAAAGCACCCAGTTTTACAATCCATTTTTTCTCCTTTGCATTCAGTTTAATATGCCATCCTGATTTGTTAGTTCTGTCCCCTATTATTTTGTCAATGATAATAAAATGAAAACTAGCTGTGGTATGTTTGAGGGTATGTTTGTATAAAGCATTGTTTGGCCGTTTACACTTGACATCACTAAGAAGTTCTGATATACGTAGTTTGACCGGTCTAGATGTCTGACCAACATAAAATGCGTGACAACTGCAAGAAGCCATATATATAACCCAGTCTGTATTGCAATTTGCAAAAAACTGAATATCATATATATTGCTTGTATTATTACTAGAGAAATGTTTTGTTTTTAAAACAAACTTACAATTGGTACAATGTCCACAGGGCATACAGCCCACAAGTTTGTCACTTAATATAGAAGTTTGAATCATATGCAGATTTTTAGATTCTGAGTGATGTTTGTAATGATTAAAGTGTGCTGCCAAATTTTTGCCTTTTCTAAATGAAAAAAGACAAGTTTCAGATAAATGGTGAATGGTGCCATTGAGATTCTTGACATAGCTATAGAATACTTTGTGGCTGTCTTTAGAGTCAGTGGCAATTTTGTTTTCGTAACTAGCTTTGGAGGATTTTATGAAAGAACTCAGCTTCTTACTGAGGTTGACCAGGGAGTTCCTCCAGTCATGGGATTTTACTCTTTTTTGCAACAGTTTCTTTCTCCTGTTGTAGAATTTGTTTATGGCAGAGGACGACCAGATTGGCTTCCTGTTTTTGGAGGACAGCATCTTGGTTCTATTAGGGATAGCATGATCCATGCATTCGTGTAAGTGCTTATAAAGTGCATTTGTGTAGGATTCAGCAGTCGTACCTCTATTGTCCGTCTGCATGGGTGTCATGAAGTTTGCCACTTCTCTCTTAAGAAGTGTGAAGTTGGCTTTGGAGAAGTTTTTTACGGTGGTTTCCCTAATTGGGGGTGGGGGCAGGATGTGGATGTCTAGGGTGATTAGCTTGTGGTCGAATCTGACCAACGAGGAATTTACCTCTGTTGTGGAACACCGATTGCCCATGTTAGTAATGACCAGGTCTAGGATATTGCTGCCCCTGGTGGGGGTGTGAATAAGTTGATCCAAGGCATTGGAATTTATGAATTCCAGAAAACGTTGAGCAAAAGAGTTGGTACATGAGTAATTTTCCCAGTTAATGGTGGGGTAGTTGAAATCGCCCATTATTAGGGTGTTGGGTTGTACTTTAATACTTTCCAGTGTATCAAGAAATGATGAGTGGGAGTCCTGGGGCATGGTGGGGGTCTGTAGTAAGCTACAATTTGGATTGCAGTCTTGCCCAGAGTTAGTTGCACTTGGATGATCTCAGATGCATTATGCTGTGCAACTAGCCTGGAGGTGTGGATATCCTTAATGAATATGGACACGCCTCCACCTTTAGTGCTTCATTCCAGGTTAGGTGGCAGAAAGGTGTGGTATGAATTACAGCCTGGTAATGCAGGGGTGCTCTCTAGAGCTTTGAACCAGGTCTCTGTCACTGCACAGATGTCGATGTTCTCCATTTCAAGGAGTGCCTCGAGAGAGTGCATTTTGAGGTTTAGACTTCTAGCATTGAGTAGCATTACCCTCAGATTTTGCTTGCTTGTACCTGTTACAGTGGTGAATTTCTCATTTGAACCTTGCCTAAAAAAGGCACTATAGGGGTAGCAAGAGCCTTTGCCAGTATCCAGAATCCCAAGGGCGACAGGTGCAGGCCATCTCTGGCAAAGCATTGTGGTCTGTCGGTCATGTCATCCCAGGCAGACAAATACTAGATCCCCTTAGAATGACCAGGCTACAACTCATACCATACATTTCGGCCACAGAACCCAGACTGAAATACAAATGGTGGGGGGGTATCCATATTCATCAAGGATACCCACACACAGCGTGATGCTTCAGAGATTATCCATGTGCAACTAACAATGGGCAAAACTGCAATTCAAATTGTAGCTTGCTACAGATCACCCACCATGTCCCAGGACCCCCATTCTGCATTTCTGGAAACACTGGGTAACATAAAGGTACTAACAAATACCCTAATATTGGGTGATTTCAACTACCCAAACATTAACTGGGAGAACTACTCAAGTACTAACTCCTTTGCCCAACATTTCCTAGAATTTATAAACTCAAACATCCTGGAACAACTGGTCAACACTCCCACCAGAGGTGACAACATATTGGACCTGGTCATCACCAACATGGGCGACCAGTGTTCCACACCGGAGGTCAACCCCTCACTGGTTAGATCTGACCATAAACAAATCACTTTGGATATCCACATTCCACCCCCACCCCCAGACAAGGAAACCACCGTAAAAAAACTTTTCAAAAGCAAACTTCATGTTACTTAAGACAGAGGTGGAAAGTTTCAAAGCCCCCATGCTAAAGGATAATGCTGTCCAAACTGCAAAATCCTTTACTAATGCATTCTACGTGCACCTACAAGAATGCATGGATTGTGCTATCCCAAGCAAAACCAAGACTCACTCCTCTAAGAAAAGGAAACCAGTCTGGTGGACCCCTGTCATAAACAAGCTGTACAACAGAAGGAGGAAAATAGTACAGAAAAGAGTAAAATCCCAAGAAGGGAAGACATCCCTGATCAATATCAGCAAGAAACTACGATCCCTCATAAAATCATCCAAGGCAAGCTTTGAAAGAAAACTTCCCAAGGACTCCAAAGATAACCACAAGGTATTCTTTAGTTATGTCAAGAATCTAAGTGGCAATGCTCAGATCTGCTCAGAGTTAGTGCAGAATGGCACAAAATACACCGAACCAACTGATATTGCCAACATCCTGGCAGACAGGTTCAGTGCAAACTTCAGCCTCCTCTCACCCCCAAAAGGGCCCATAACCATACCAGAAGAATGTACAGCCCTTGAAATCACAGACACTCAGGTTAAAATAGCCCTCTCCAAAGCCAAAAAACAGCATCAATGGAACTGGACGGTGTCCCAGGCTGCGTCCTACATGAGCTCAAAGACGAACTAACCCCTCACCTAAACACACTGTTCAAACTCAGCCTCTCCACAGGCTACGTACCCGTAGAGTGGTGCACAGCAATAGTTATTCCGCTCCACAAAGGTGGAGCCACAACAGACCCTGGGAACTATCACCCTATAAGCCTGACTAGCTTGGTCTGCAAGGCTATGGAGCGCATCATCATGGAACATTGGGAACCTGCAAACACTGAACCCTACCCAGTTCGGCTTTGTTAAGGGCAGATCATGCCTCCTAAACCTGGTGGACTTCTTTGAGACAGTTACCAAGGCTATAGACGAGGGAAAGGTGGTACACACAGCCTACCTAGACCTCGCAAAGGCCTTCAACACCATTCCCCATTCTGGTATTATAGACAAGCTCACCAGCCTGAGCATAAACCCCTGTGTCACAAGATGGGTTGCCAATTGGCTCATGGACAGAACCCACATGGTGAGAGTTGCGGGAGCTAAGTCTGACTCTAAACCGGTTACAAGTAATGTTCCCCAGGGCTCAGTCCTAGGACCCCTCCTGTTCGGCATATACTTCTCAGAGGTACAGACAAGCACAGGACTATGGCTGACCAAGTTTGCAAATGACTGCAAACTAGGGGCTGACACAGGCATCCTCCAAAAGGGTCTCACTGAGACGGATACCTGGTGTCAAAATCATGGCCTCAAGCTAAATGCCAAAACGTGTATAGTTATTCCCTTTGGAAATAACAAAGTACCCACAAACTACCACATAGGTGGTAGTCCCCTAAATACGGAAAATGTAATAAGGGCTCTGGGGACCCAAGTAGATAATCACATTGCCAAAGTGGTTAGAAAATCTTTCTATGTGACCCATCTAATCACAAAGGGGTTTGCATCCAGATCAAAAGAGGTCATTGTGCCCCTCTACTATTCAGTCATCAGACCCATCATAGAGTACAATGCCCCATTTGGGATGTACCTTACAAGACACCTGAAACAGCTGGAAAGACCACAGAAGTACCTCACCAAGAGGATCACTTGCCTCAAACAGATGCCCCATGCAGCTCGACTGAAGAAACTCCAGCTGTACTCGATTGCATACCGCCTGCTCAGAGGTGATCTCTGCCTGACATACAAGGCCATGTCCAACCCAGAATTGATGGACATGCTCCACCTAAAGAAAACCTTATCCCCTCGAGCCACATGCTCTAGGGATCTAAACCTCACCACAACCTCAGCACAACAATAAATAGGACGTGCTGAAGGGATAGATTCCTGTCCCAGAGACTTCTCATGCTTTGGAACAAGATTCCAATCTACATTAGGCAGAACTTCTTGCTAGCACTCTTCAAAAGAAACCTTGATGAGTGGATGGGAAACAGAAAATTTACCCCGGGGATCACTTCAGTGGCTCTGCTGGACAGAGGCATAGGGAACTATCTAAGGGGGTGGCAAAAGCCAACACATTCTGGCTAGACTTATAAATGCCTTCGGGCAGATTGCCTAGTCCCTACCTATGAACCTATGAACCTATAGGTTAAAGGTGGAGGTGTCTCAATCTACATTAGCAGCAGATACACCTCTAGGTGGTCAAATAGGATGAAGTTCATCCATGTCCAGACCTCCATGGACAAGGTTTCCTACTATGTCTTGACCAGCTACAGATCACCCTCTATGACCCATGAAACTTACAACTCTTACTTAGACCTACTAGAGGTGCACACCATCCAGCCATATACCCTATTCATGGGAGACATCAACTACCCCTCTATAGACTGGAAAATGTACACTGCCTCTAACTCACAGGCATAATATTTCCTAGATTTTATCAACACAAACACCCTGAACCAATTCTCCAACCAGAAGGTCAAACATATTGCACCTACTACTGCACTGTACTACCAACATGGTAGAGCATGTCACTTCCCCCCATCATGTTCCCATTGGTGAAATCAGACCACAAAGCTGTCTCCTTTGACATAAAAATCAACCTTTAAAACCCAACTAAACCCATAACAGTTAGGAACTATACTAAAGCCAATTATATTCTATTAAGCGACAGTTTTTCAAAATTTACAGTTTTCCCAAACCCCAAGAACACAGCTACCTATGCAGAATTATTCAGAGAAACCCAGTACAAACATGTAAATGGCTGCATTGAGGCTGCCATACCTACCAGTAGTAAGCCCAGATCTACACCAAAAACAAACCACACTCATGGAATCTTTACCTTAACAGGCTATATAACAAAAGAAAACAGTCATAGCCAAAATCAGAAAGAGCAACTGTCATAGAGACAAGAGTTCACTGATTCAATTAAACAAGAAACTAAGAGGTTTAATAAAGTCCAAAAAGTCCAATTATGAGATCAGGATGACCTCCCAGGCTAAGGACAATGACAAGATCTACTTCAGTTATGTCAGGAACCTTAAAGGTAATATTCAGGAGTGTGCAGAACTGGTTGTAAATGGCACGACCTTGACTAACCAGGGTGACATAGTAAATCTACTGGCTGATAAATTTAGCTCTAACTTCACCCCCACAAAACACTCTGTGAAATCTCTTCTAGCATATCCCCCAACTATCAACAGGGAGTAGGTCCTGGAAGCACTCACTGAGGCCAAAAACACTATTTCGGTGGCCCCCCACAGAATCCCCGGTTGCCTCCTAAATAGCCTAAAACATGACCTAGTAGGACCACTTGAAGCAGTCTTCAACTACAGCCTCAATACAGGTTATGGGCCAGGTGAATTGAGGGCTACAACAGTTATCTATCTTCATAAACGTGGACCATCAACTGATCCCAGCAACTACAGACCCATCATTTGACATGCCTAATATGCAAAGCCTTGGAATGAATTATCACAGAAATGATCAACAAGGATATTTGCAGCCTACAGACACTGGACCTACCCCAATTTGTCTTTGTTAAGAAAAGTCATACCTACATAACCTGGTAGACATCTCTAAGAGGGTCGCCATGGATATGGATGAGGGGCAAAGGGTGCATACCGCCTACTTTAACCTATCCAAGACATTCAACAACCCCCCCCCCCCACTCAGGTATTGTTGACAAACTCTCAGAACTAGACATACATCCCTACATACTTCACTGGATTGTCTGCTGGCTCACAGATAGGACCCAAGAAGTCAGGATCAGTGAGACTACCTCCTCCTCCAAGAGACCGGTCACCAGTGGAGTAACTCAGGGCTCCATGTTGGGTTTGCTCCTCTTTGGCATTTACTTCTCAGAAGTCAAGGCTAATGTCAGAGGCCTCTGGCTCATCAAGTTCACAGATGACTGTAAACTGAGAGCTATCATAGATTCCTCCCATGATACCAGCATCCTGCAAGAGGGTCTAACACAAACAAATGACTGGTGTGAAAGCCATGGATTAAAACTCAATTCAAAAACATGCATTATAGTGCCCTTTGGGAAAGCATCCACCCAAGCTAATTACTTGATCAATAAAACACCCCTAAGATTTCACCTGATAGTTAGGGATCTGGGAACATATGTAGACAGTAATCTGGAATTTGACCAACACATAGCCAAGATAGTAAGAAAATTATTCTGTGTCGCCCAACTTATAAGCAAGAGTATGGCATACTGGTCCAGGGAAATAACAGTACTCAACACTTATCAGACCCTTCAGTGACTACATTGCCCTTTGGCATGCACCTTATCAGGCACTTGCAAAGCTGGAATGCTGTCAAAGGTTCCTCACTAGGAGAATCCAGGGTATGAATACCCTGTCCTACACTGATCACCGTACGGTCATATCTCTTTACTCAGTCTCCTACAGGTTACTGAGAGGTGATCTATGCCTAGCATATAAGGCATCCTCAGATCAAGCTCTGATGGACCTCTTGCACATCCACAAGACAAACAGCAGCAGAAATACTAGATCCAAGGACCTGAACTTTATCTGTGACATAAATAGAACCTGCTGGTGGGATCCCTGTGCTACTGAATAAGCTCCCCATCTATGTGAAGCAGAGTTCATCCTTGACACTATTCAAAAGAAACCTTGTTCATTGGATAGGATATCAAAAGAAACCTTGATCATTGGATAGGATATCAAACGAAACCTTGTTCATTGGATAGGAAATCATAAATTCACTCCCATTTTGGCTGCCATGTCTCTGATGGATGGAGGTTGACAGTAAGTAAATTAATCCCCAACTAATATAACCCCACATAACTCTTAGCTACCTGTTTACTAACATACCCCACCATAGAGGCGTCTAAGGGACTGTGGGACAAAACTGGGTTGGGTTGCACAGCCTACTATGAACCTACAAAGTAGTGTTGTGATTTGATTTCAACCCTAAATGGAGTAAATATTTTTTTAAATAAACATGATATAGTCATTACTTTGTGCTGTGGCATAAAATGGGAATTAAAATTTGGGGTGCAGCTTTTCATTTTTCTTTGAAGCACAGTCTAAACAAGTTAAAGATTTGCCTCTGTATACCTGCCTGGAAATCTTATAAGAAAATGTGAAAGTATTTTTTGAGATAGAGATAAAGGGGTTAGGGAGTTCCTGGTTCCCTGGTAGGCAGGTTAATTAATCTATTCTGCTTTCATAGGACTGGAGCTGGTTCCCAATATGTAGCCAGAAAAATCAGTTACATCTGACTCATGTGTCTTTTCTTCTCTGAGACCTCTCCTATAGAATGCATGACCCTTGCAGCTATAGGAGACCCTCTTCACTCCATAAGCAGTTTCAAGAGATCCTTTAAGACCTATTTACTTGAGAGAGTGCATCATCATTTCTAAAAGTGATTTGGCTACTATGTCATTTGTATTGCACATGTTTTATATTCAAATGCTATTATTTTAAGTATGATTTATTGTATTTGTTATTGTGTTAAGTATATTTGCACTTCTCATTTGTAGAGAGCCTAGGTCATAAGCTCATTAGTAAATTTTGATTTAATCTGACCTTGTTTTTCTATAGTACCTGTTGCCTTTCCAGTAAAGCTGCTTACCTCTTTGTGTTATGCTACCTACTCCTGATACACAGCCTCACTATATTTAGCATTCCCACTTTAACATATCCCTGCAACTCCTCAGCTCTTGCCATCTATCAAACTTCTGTATTGCTTCTTACTTTCCAGTACAGCAAGTCATAGACTTCTGTTCTTTAGGTCCACCCATTTCCTCTAATGTGACTTCAAAGATTATTCTAATTACTGCTACCCACTAACTCACTGTACTGTACCTAACTAATCTTGGCCTCATATGTTACACTCTGACCCCACCCCAAATTATACTCAACTTATGCTGGAGCACTGTCTGCATCAGCAACTATAACAGCTTCTTTTTTTTGTCCACACATTTAAAGGTTGTCAACTTCCATTTCATTGGTGAAAGTTTAGTGGTTTCCATTAATATATCTACTGGCTCCTAATTATATTTATAAGCCTTTCATCACAGGCTCTCTTTGTAGCTGATGGTCTGTATATTACAGCCACTCAACAAGGCTCTCTTGTCATTTCCTCTATTTAGTATGGGGGCATACACCTCAGTCACCCCTCCCATCTTTCATCTTTTACTTTTCACCTTATCCCATCCTCTAGGTGGAAGGCAGTCTTCATAACCTCTCTGTAGTCAATTTTGGTGCTCAAAGATTGATGCATTACCACAGTGATAGTTTTCCTGTAACTTTAATTAGTAGTACAAAGACCCTTTGACTGGGATCTTGATATCCATGACATGTTCTGTGCCAGCAAGGTTTGCAACTAGGCAGAAGTTTGGTCGTAACATGAGAGGTGTGAGAGATAACTGAAAAGCTACAGAAACCAAGGTAAAAGGATATCCACAAGAGGGCATATTGTGATGGGGTTGGCGCTCTCCCTGTTAGGGTACACTAGCCTTAGTAAAGGTATTTCCTTTCTGTATGCATTGATTATCTGTAGCAGCCTGATTAGCATTTAATGAAATGTTTCTTGAACTGTGATCATCATAGCCGACTTTAGCCACCAGCGAACCCTGCAGTCACTGCGGGCCCCCCTGTTCCTGGGGGGAGGGGGGCAATCACAACAAGTTATCGTATCCTGATATTTTGTAACATTTCTGTCAAATCAATAAACGCTAGTACAGCAATTTTGTATATTTAATAAACCAGGTGGGTAGTAACTCTTATTTGTATATCCTTTAGAATTCAAAGATATCTGTGGTTATAGTAACACTGTTTTATAAAGTAACATGCTTCACAATTCCATTAAATATTTTACCAGTGACATAGTGTCCCTGACTTAGTTAAAGCCTGCTGGTGGACATTATCTTCACTAAAATTAACAGCATGGCCAGCATTAGGTACCTGCAATACCCATGGCTGCAGGGGGCCCTTTAATCATCCTTATCTATGTGGGGACTACACAAAAGCTGGTACTGGTTGGGGAAAATAAGGATAAAAAAATTATTAATTTCCTGATTACAAGCTGCGGTGGTGCAGTGGTAGCATTGTCGCCTCACAGCAAGAGGTTTTCCCGTTCGATTCTCGGCTGGAGCGCCTTCTGTGTGGAGTCTGCATGTCCTCCTTGTGGTCGAGTTGCATTCGAAAGACATGTGTAAAATGGGCGTGCCTTCATTGAAGGTTGGGCATCGGGCTGGCAACTCGGCACCGTAAAAATCTTCTGCCAATCATTAGCGTACCGGAGTTCTGTTGTGGTGACCCCTAACCGGGAAAAGCGAAAGAAGAAGAAGATTAATTTCCTGATTACACTCTTTAACATGAACAGGGCGGTAATATGACCCTGCTAGGATAAAGCTGATAATGAATATGAGCAAGATATGCACTAGACAGATCAACAGCCCAGACTTACCAATTGCAAACCTTGGATTTTAAGAAGAGCTGATGCTTCCAATCTTCAGGGATGGTTTTCTCTTTCAGGGAATTTTATAAATACTGACAGACCAGATACTATAACCCTCAACATCTTTGCTGAACAATTCAGCACAATGCCAAAAATAATAGCAGAATAAAGGCTCAAAATCAAGAACACACTTTAAATATTAGTCTAATTCACTTAACTAAATTAATAGAATAGCACCTTTTATGTCAACATGCATTTTTTGGACAATAAGAAGTAAAAACTTTGATGACTGGATTTATTGACTGTCTGTAGTCCTGAATGATTTACCAGCAAATCAAACTTTTTACAAAGGACAGAGCAAAATCGGGGAAGATCTGTGAAATCAGGGGCAGTGACAGATACGCATTACTCCTCAATAGGGTATATAAAAGTGATTCACCCCTGATGCTGTTTGATGACTGCTAAACAACAGTCACTGATCTGGTGTGGCAGTATCAGTGTTGCACAATTGATTGCTATTTGCTGAAATAAATACAAGACTACTATTGCTGTGGCTTATGCACATGTGTGTGTGTGTGTGTGTGTGTGTGTGTGTGTGTGTGTGTGTGTGTGTGTGTGTGTGTGTGTGTGTGTGTGTAAAATGTCACTGATTTTTATCTGTGCACACACCCAGTAATGCTAGGACACATAAATTATTAATCTGGGTTTCAGTAAAAAAAATGCAGCTAACAAGTAATTATATTTCAAAAGTAAGACATAAAATGTAGCACAGAACATTCAGATACTTAGATCTTCTAGGATTCTGGGTTTCCCTTAATCATCATTGAGTGTGTACAGGCCCCCCCCCCCAAAGCTGCTGCTGTTTGGGGGGAAATGAAGAGAAAATTTTTTTATTAATTTTCTGATTATGATTTTTGACCTGAATAGAGCTGTGTTATGACCCTGTTAGGATAAAACTGTTAATGGCCTTGTCTGTCAACTGCACCCATTCTAAAACCAGCCCTGCTTAGATGTGTGTGCACAAAAAACTTATGTAGGTTATGTGTGTGTGTGGGGGGGTTGTATGGTTATTACTTCTTTAATTTTCATCACAGACAAACCTCAGAGGTGTGCACAGGAGGTCATTATAGCTTGTGTTTGACCTGAGGACAATGTTGCCATTGTTTCTTTTACTTTTCTCACAGACTTCAGAGGTGTACAAAGAAGGTTACTATAGCTTCTGCAGGGGCAGTGTACTGTCTAAGAGCAACAAAGTAGAATATGTTACTGTAATCATTATTTTTTCACTTTCCTCACAATCATCTATTAGGCATGTATACTGGTGGCTGGCTTTGAGGGCTGCGGGTGAGGAGTGAGGAGGCATGCTATGCATATGCATGTCAGCACTCACTTGAAATACATGACTGTGGCAATTTGTACTTCTGCTTTCATCCCAGTCTAACACCAGAGGGATGCATAGGGAGTGACTGTCTTTTTTTTTTTTTTTGGGGGGGGGGGGGCAGGCAGTATTCCAGGATAGCCCTGTGTATCTTCACAACAATTGGCTTGTTAGTTTATTATGAGCTATTATTTGTCAGATTTGAACATTTAGCCTTGGGCACAACTTATGTCTTCCCTGAAAGACAAAAAATAAATAAATAAAAATAAGACCAAAATTATTTTCTTATTCATAATTTTTGGTTAAGCCACCATTGGATTAAAGGGTTGGGAAAATGCTCTAAAATTCATTCAAGAGCATTTATATCTATGACTTCTTGGACCCTGGATTATCTGAGTTATTTCTTAAATGGTTACTACCATGCTGTCTTAGTTAGGCAATGTGTGTTGCAAGGATGCAAGGAAAACTGAAGCTGAACAGCAACACTGAATTTCTTTCTTTAATCATAATTTCTGTTTAAGCCATTATTAGATGAAAAGGTTGTGTAAAAAGGAAAAAATAAAAAATGCACTTCAGAGCATTTAGAAAGTTATGATGTCATGAAAAAGCTGAAGAATAAGACAAAATGTGAGAAAAGGAAAAAAAAAAGTAATGTGCACCATATGAGGAGCTAAGAGGGGAGGACTGGAGGGTGTGTGGAGAGGGGCTGAAACACTAGGCCTAGGGTGTCATTTCAGCCAAGTCTAGACTTTTACATAGAGTTGTTGTTGTGATGTTACCATTATTACAGCTAAATACCAGTAACTGTAAATGCCCCTTTGTGAGATGGGCCAACATAGTGTCGTACATTGACCTGTTGTAATATGAGCATTGTAGCTACAGGTCAGTCTGTGCGTACTACTCATAAAAGTTTGTAGCATGAACTAAAAGGTTGCTTAGGAGTGGTGGCAGTGACAGGGTGATACTTAGCTGCCTAGGCAGCCCCCAACTTGGCATTTGCTGGGGGGCCACCAAAATGCTAACATGGGCCCTGGTGATCATGCTCTGCTGTTTTTTTTTTGAATAGTGCTGTGCTGTATATGTATTCTACCCAGAAGGCTGCACAGTATCATCAGGCCCACATTAGTTTTCACAGTGGGAAGGCAGTACACACACACACCTGATTCAACGTGCAGGTTTTTATTCAGCAAACATGATTAGGGAACACACATGCAGCACCTGGCAGCATTTAAAAACAGTGATGCTCATGTCAGATGTAAACCATGTGAAAAGCTGTTATAAAGGGCTCATGATTATTCACATGCAGAGTAAGAGACACAATCTGCAAGAATCCAGAAGTTACTGCTCCCCTCTGTAAACAATTATTTAACTGCTATTTGAAGTGCTGCATATAAGTCTATAGACTCTAACTATGAAGACAGACAGGAGGAAAATGTGTGTGCAATGCAATAAAAAGTGTTCAGGAACTGTATCTGAAAACATATGAACAGACTTAAAAAGTTATATGTCTGCCTCTTCCAGGAAATGAGGAGGAGGAGGCATAGAAATCCTTTTAAGCACCTCAAGGGATGCATGCAGCAGTGTATAACAGTAGCATTTTTCAAGAAAATATACTAGAACAAGAAAAGACAGCATGAATTTATGGAGACTGAATGGTTCTGGAATATGTGGTGTTAAAGGGATATCACCAAACCAAATGATACGAGACCCTTATATGCTGCTAAAAATCTTTTTATAACTCAAGGTTTTAAATTAAAAAATGTAGTGCAGAGACTGGATAACTTTATATCAGAATATATGCAACAATCAGTGATAGTGATCCTTTGTTTCTAATCACACAGTGACTTTATTTAGAAGTCATTGGGAAAATATGGTCTAATAGCTAATAGTACAGAGTTACATGCAACTCTATACATACACCATTATCTGCATAGACTGGGTCTCATATGAATTATTTTAATTTCCTGTTCATTCACTCCTGCCCTTAGAAAACAACTTGTCATATTACTCTTCAAAAACACCTATTTTCTAGATTTACAAAGAAAAAATACGAGTGTACGTGACAGTGTTTTTAAAGGAAGCCACTTCAGATTTACAATTGTTGAACAGTGGCTGCATAGCATAAGTTTACTGAGATGAATATATGATTAGTGATAATTTGCAATTGAGAATAAGTGATTATTTATTTTAATGCAATCAGAACCAACCTGTGGCTTGTACTGATAAGTGTGCATCAGAAAAGCAGAAAGCAACCATTAGCAATTAAATTACTTATAGGCTGCAGCCAAGATACGATAATGGATGCAGTTTTCATCCGAGTCATTTTAAGATACAAATGTGGAGATCAAGGCACAATTAAATCACTGCCTGTTTCTTTTTGTATACATTTGCTGTACCTGTTGGTAAATTACTTAAAATATAACAGTTATGTAACATTTTTTCTTCCTACTGAACAAATGTTGACAACTTAATGATGAGAGGCAGTTACCGACAGCAGTAGTTTTTGCTGTGCCTTTGGCTCCCCCTGCTGGATGGCTTTGTAAAAGAATGCCGAAGGTCTACATAATAAAATGCAAAATACTCATAGAAAAGTAAATAAATTAAATTCCCTAAGAAATAATAGACACTGATTACTCACGCTTCTCATAAAATGATCAGATTTTTTCTTCAAGACAAATGTTCTGTTTGTTTAAATGTGATATATATATATATATATATATATATAGAGAGAGAGAGAGAGAGAGAGAGTATTTTTGGTCTTTTGCCAATTAGATACATTATAAAGCCTTCTATGTGCACTGTATTAGTGTTAGCCTTTCTAGTACCACAACAAACACAGTTCATATCCTCAAAAATTAAGATGCTATCTTACATTGTGTTGTACACCTCTGCAAACAAATTTCCTTTACTATTCATTATTTCTTAACACAAGAGTGTATACACAACAACGACATATTTCACACAAGTCTCAAAATTATTTTTAGCAAAACTGATCAAGTTTACATTAGACCTCATTCAGCATCAGCAACTACAACAGTGCAGTGCTGTGGCATTTTCTGTAGTGAATAGAGGTGATTTAAAATTACTACAGCCCACACTTCACCTCACAGGCCGATTGATAACTATTTATTTTTCTCTTTTTCCTCCTTCATATCCCACAGTGTGAAGGCTTGATGGCAGTTCTGATGTATGTGCTGCAAACAAAGGTCACCAGTGAGAGAAAGATAGTGTCAGCATGACGTATATGAGCCTGTCTATACATTAGCAGCATTTTCTTGAGCTGCTAAACCACAGTAAACAGAAATGTGGGACCTGATATTTCATGAAGCACTGAACCTCCTGCCATCCAGAATTCTGGCACCATGCAGATCCCACATCATCTAGGTGTGTAGTTCTGGCTGAAATGCTAGCTTTCACGTGGCGCAGTAACAACACCCAGTCTGTGTGGGACTAGTTTTGAACATAGTAAGTGACTTCTCAACTTTCAGACATATACTGCATTTTCAAGGTTATAGGTACTGACATTATTTCAGCCTTTCTGATTAATCCACTGTTGTCACAGGAAGCCTGGAATATGTGGTTTAGTACTCATGAGCCTGGGTGGGGTGAACTGACGACAACAGTATTATTAGTGCAAGCAACATACTGTCACATGAAGATGGGTTGAGGCACATAACGTAGTTATAAATACAAAGAAAACTTCTACTTATATTAGTAATTTTCTAAGTATTATGATAGGATATTTAGAGTCAAGATTTTTATAATTGGATGGGAGTAACAGCAAACACAGTAGCTATAGTTCGTGTTTAGAAACAACATGAATCGTGCTTAATGCAATACAGAAAAAAAAATCTGTGTTGCATGTGCCATGTTGAATTAAGAGCCAATTATTATTCTAAAAATGAGTTTAAAGATATAACTGAAGGTAGTGTGCACACATGTATGTGAGTGTCTGTTTGCATGTATGCATATGAGTGTGCATGTGTGTGTGTGCACGTGTGTGTATGTGTGTGTCTGTGTGCATGTGTTCATGCATGTGCATGGACATGCATGTGTGCACGTGTGTTTCTTTGTATGTGTGTGCATGCATATATGTGCAAGTGGATGTGTGTCCATGTGTGTGTATATGTGCATGTGTGTATGTGTATGTATATGTGTCTGTGTGCATGTGCGTGCATGGTATGACTTTTCAGCAGCAGTTGTTTAGTCTGGTGCTTTCTGTTCAGGTCACAGAGGAGTTTGGCAGTTGCAGAATGGCAATAATGTACTTATACCTCTGGTGTGAGGCGTGATACACAAGTTTACATTTCTGATTTGAAGTTCATCTCTAGTCTTCATTTCCACAATGGGAACTCCCACCTTGGATACACAGGTGGTGTCTGCATTAGTACTAACATCAGTAAGAACACATGTGCAGGCCTACTGAGCAGCTCAATAAGAGGAATAGCTTCCCTGGATCATTTAGTGGCTCATGTTCTACAGCAATAGTGTACAGCTGGTTTAAACATGTCCATACTTTTATTTATTTATTTATTTACATTTGTTGACCGGGAATGTCCGACTGGACGTGGGTCCATTTTCAGCAGAGGCCCGGGGAGAAACGCTCCACAGTTAAAATATACAGACAGTAGTTACATTATATTTACATAGCAATTAATAATTTGATCAACATAGCAATTCAAAATTACAAACATAGTTACATATGAAGAATGTAGTACATCAGTAGACAACTAGAATCTTTGTCATCTGCAAAGTACAACAGACAACAATTGTTACAATAAGAAGTTCCAGCTGTATAATAAGTAGTTAGGCTTATGAGCATCTGAGCTTGCTATAATCAAGGTAGTTAGTGGGGTGGAAAGAAAGGTAGTGGGTGGATGGGGTGGGTGATATTAGAGGGGGAGTTGCAAGGACATAGCCACCATGTTTTTAGGTGCGCTTTTAGAAAAGTTTTGAAGTGGATGCATGATGGTACAGAGGAAATTGTGGATGGGAGGGAGTTCCATAATTTGGCTATGGCGCAAGAGAATAGTGCTTCTCCAGCAGAGTTATTGGCTTTAGTGACCTGTCAGTGATTTTTGTTGCTGGATCTTAGTGGCATGCTGGTGCGATAGGGCTGGAGTAGATTCTAGAGGGATGAGACTTTTAATGGATGGTTTACTAGTTTGTGGGTGAGTGCGAGTTGATACCATTGAAGGAGGTGAGGGAGTTCAAGCCAGCCCAGTTCAGCAAGTGAGAGACAGTGGTGACTATGGTAGGATGCCCGTATGGTGAATTTGGTGATTTTGTTGTAGCAGGTCTCCAGCTTGTTTAGATCGCATTGCCTTGGGTTGGTATATATTGGAGAGGCATAAAGTAGGGTGGAGATAATGTGGGAATTTGCTACTGAAATCTTTGCTGCTTTGGTGAGAAGTTGTTTATTTCTGTTAACGCTCCTAGTTTTTTGTTGACTTTTTTATGGTCATGGATATGTGAATGTCAAATTTTAGTTTATTGTCTATTTCCACTCCTAGCAATTTGGTGTGTTCTGTTGGGTGTATAGTGGTGTTGTCTTTTGCTGTGATGTTAAAGTGAGAGTTGTTTTGAGTATGTTTGGTTGGTTGGAAGATGAGTAGTTTAGTTTTGTTTGGGTTGAGTATTAATTGGGTATCGGATAACCAAGTTTCAACAAAGGAAAAGGCTTCCTGTGTGACTTTTTGCAGTTTGGGTAGGGACTGGGCCAAGCAGATGATGGTTGATCATCTGCATATTGTATGAGTGTGCCATGTTTGGTGGCAGAGGCTAGATTATTGATGAAAATAGAGAAGAGTAGGGGTCCAAGGATGGATCCTTGGGAGACACCTATAGAGACAGGTAGTTGGGGAGATATGTCATTCTGCCATACAATGGATTGTTGGCAGTCAGACAGGTAACTCTGAAGCCAGTCGGTGACTGATTGAGAGAAGGATAGGTTATTGAGGACAGAGATGAGTTGTTTGTGTGGGACCATGTTGAATGCTTTAGATAGGTCTAGGAAAGTAGCAGAGGAGAGATAGCCATTGTTTGTATGCTGAAGGATAGTGTTAGTAAAGGAGAGTAAGGCAGTGGTGGTGCTATGGTTTGGTCAGAAACCATGCTGAGTATTAGAAAGGAGGTTGTTACTAAGGAGGCAGTCTGAGACCTGAGAGTGAATGCATCTCTCTAGTATTTTGGAGGGTGGAGGGAGAATAACTATGGGGCAGTAATTTTTTAGTTCTGTGGAGGGGCCACCTTTGTGGAGGGGAATTATATGCAATACTTTCCATAGTGTGGGAACGTAACTTTCTGACAGAGATCGGCAAATCGAGATGGATACTGGGTAGGCCAGAGCATCAGCTGCGATTTGTAGGTATTCACTTGGGAGGTTGTCTGCTGCTAATTTGGTGGGCTTAAGTTTAGTTAAGAGGCTTTTTATGTTGGAGGTAGGAACAGGAAAAAAAGATAAGACAGTGGGGAGATTACTAGTTGAAGGTGTGGGTTGGAGGGGAGGCTAGTGATAGTATGGTTTGTGTGAAGTGTGTGTTGAATGAGGTAGCAATATTTTCGGAGGAGTGAGGGATGTTAGGAGGGGTACTGACTTTACCTGGGTGGAGGATGGAGTT
Organism: Protopterus annectens; assembly: GCF_019279795.1. Lineage (NCBI taxonomy): Eukaryota > Metazoa > Chordata > Ceratodontiformes > Protopteridae > Protopterus > Protopterus annectens. The sequence continues at coordinate 735,906,296 of NC_056727.1, read as the reverse complement.
TATGGAGGACCAGAATTGTTTGGAACTGTGTTCGGAGGAGTCTAGGGCAGACTGGTAATATTGGAATTTGTCCTGTTTTATTAGCTTTTTGACTCTATTGCATAGTTCTAGGAATTTCTGTCTAGTTGAGGGGGTTTTGGTTTTGTGCCATTGCTCCCAGGCTTTATCCCTGTTTTTCATTTCGGACTTAGTGATTTTCTGTAGCCATGGGGAGGGTTATGCTTTGTTTCTGGAAATGTCTTATGGGGGCGTGGTAATTAAGGATGCTCAGGAAGGTAGTATTAAAAGATTCAACTGCGTCATCAAGACTGAGGTACTTTAGAGGATGCCAGTTACATTCTTTGAGGGATAAGATGAATGTGAGTGGGTTAAAGTTTAGTTTTTAATGTATTTGATGGTGGATGACAGGTTTAACTTGGTATAGGTGTTTTTTTGAGTAGGAATGTTGGGGAGTGATCACTGAGGCTATCCGATAAGCAGCCTGATATATATGCCTGGGGGCTCTTACTGACTAGAATCCAATCCAGGGTAGTGTGCTTGTTGGAGTTTTTATTTATCCTGGTTGGTGACTGGACTAGTTAGGTAAAGCCATGAAGGTTTGGATGATGGGTTGGATGGTTGCCAGAACAGGATTGTCAGTCAATATTGAAATCACCTAAAATTATAGTTTCTTGGCGGAGATGGTGGGTAGTCCAGCTGAGGAGGTTTACTAGTGGAGGGATGTTTTGGCCAGGTGGGAAGTAGCATCCGATTATGTTGATGGTTTTATTTTGGTTTATTTTGAGGTTGGTATATATTATTTCTTCATTACTTATTTGTGGAGCTGATGATTTTAAGATCTGGATGTTTAGATGCTGTTTAAATATTATAGTTATACTGCCTCCTTTCTTGTTTAGCTGGTCTACTCTTAGTATGCCATAACCGGTAGGGAGGATTTGCTCACTGGTAATGTGAGGTTTTAGCCAGGTTTCTGTCAGGATGACTATATCTGGGGAGTACAAGTCTATGGTGGCATGGAGTTCATGGACCTTGTTGGATATACTTCTAATATTTAGACTTAGTAGAAGGAGGTCACTTGGCTTTCTACTGGCTGTGATTTGGGAGAAGTTGTGGTTTCTACTCTGATATAGAGGAGTGGGGTTGGAGATGGCAGGGCCAGGGTTGGGGTGGATGTCTTCACTTAGGACTAGTTTTGATATGTATGAGGTTATTAGTTTTCTCAGTTTTTGAAAGTGTTTATTAGGGAAACTTTATGATTGTGCTTTGTGGGTAATAGGTAAGGTGGGAGGGTTAATATGTTAAGTTGTAGGGATGCTTTTTGTTTGAGTAATATAGTTGATAGATGGGGGGTGCATAGGGATGGTTCTTGAGTTGGTGGGAGGGGAGCTGAGTGAGGGTGAGACATGAGTGTTGGTGTGAGTAGTAGTACAGTGGTATTGGTTGAGTGGGGGAATGATGGAGTTTTGGTAGGATGTAAGATATGCAAGAAGAGTGCATGCAGTAAGCATAGGTATGGTATGTTTATACAAGTTAGCTGAGGAGGAGGGATAGCAGTGGGAAGATGGAGGAGGTAGTGTTGGATTTAGTGCTGTGGTTGGCTGTTGGAAAGATGGGTGGGGTTTGCGTGTGTAATAAAGGTAGGACCAGAGGGGTGGGTGAGAATTGGGGGCAGGGTTGGGAGCGAAGCGTGCAGAGACCCTGTTAGTTGCTCTTACAAGGGGGCTGGAAACAATCAGGTAACAGTGTAAACTGATATAAGAACATATGATAGTGAATGTAGAGACTCGGGTGGGTACCCTGTATTTCCATGAACTATCAATTAGCTGTGCCCCAGTTCAAGCAGTTTTAGTAAGTATTATGGCAGGGCTGAGCATAAAGTGCTCAAAGGTTGGTTGTAGTTTTAAAAATGGTGCCTGCTACAGGTAATTTTTATTAACTTTGGGATTGGCTTTAAGGTAATAAACAGGAAAGGGGAGGGGGAAAACAAGGGTGTGAGCAGGCAGTTCTTTTTTACTGCTGCTAATGAGCCAAGATCCAAGCAAAGACAAGTTTGTGTTTAAGAAACAATCAGAATTGACCAAGGACTGTTCTGAAGTTGTAAGTCATTTCTTAACCATTTCTCAGGTGGAAAAACAGGATAACCTTTTATCAGTAGGCTACTGTGGTCTCAATTTAAATTAACAAACACACAGTATTTGATCAGTTATGGATACTATTTGCTAATAGAATGGAATAAAAGAGAAAATGGAAGATGATGTCTCAGGTTCTACAGCAATAGTGCATAACTAGTTTAAACATGTCCATATGTCTCAGGTTCTACACTAACTGGGTACAAATGTCTTAAATGTACCTATACTACAGTTCAGGTTCTACAATAGTGTACAGCTGGTTTAAACATGTTCATTCCACAGCTCAGGTTCTACAGCAATGGTGTACAGCTGGTTTACCATGTCCATACTACTTTGCTTTGAAGAACTAAGTTTTACATCTTCAGTATGGGGTTTGGAATGTTTAATATTTTGGAGAGATCCTGCAGAGTAGAAGAGTATTATAAAAGTATTATTTATTTATTTGTTTGTCTTTGTTGACCAGGAAAGTCGGACTGGATAATGCCTATTTTTAAAGAAGAACCGAGGAGAAAAGCGCAAGCAGATATATTTAAGACACTCATGACAAAAACAAAACAATTTTTACAGATATATATTACATAGACAGTTTTTAAGACATATAGACACAAGCAGGAATTTTTTTTTGTAGTGACACCACTAGTATATTTCTTCTATGGTGACATTATAGAAGGTATTAAATTCAAAGTATAAAATATTTAGTATCCAAACAGAATATCCAACACGAAACACACCAATTCCAGTCTAAAATAAAATATGAAGTAAAAACTGGAAGCCACAGAAAGCCAGGATAACCAGAAATCCACAAATGTTTATTGATATATTAATATATTAATATAATTAATGTAAGGAAATGTTGGTTTTTAATATAAAAGTTTGGTGCAATGTGTCTTTAATGTTCTAAGTTGTGGGGTCACATCACTGATCCTGAGAGATGTGTGAGTGAGGGTGTGTCTTTTTTACTTTGATTTGTAACAGTATTTGAACTCACATTGCTTTTGTAAAGTCAGGTTCTGAAGATGTCTTTTTTACAAGACAAAGTGCTTAGCCTGTGGTTTATTAATAAATGTTTGTGGATTACTGGTTACCCTGGCTTTCTGTGGCTTCCAGTTTTTATTTCATTTAGTATCCAAACAGTTCATATGCAATATATGTTACAAGCAGACAGCAGACATGACTTATAAGACACAGGAAAGGAGGGTTACAGTACAGATGTTGGGAATAAAATTGAGGTAAGGAGTGTGACCCATTAGCTAGTAAGTGGACAATAGTTAAAGATAGTAGGGGGAGAGACAGAGAGAGGCATTGAATAGCTGATGAGTCAAGGATAGTAGGGTTAAGAATACTGGGGTACATACTGACAAAGAACCTGATTATAAGAGAATGGTGGGGAATACCTGAAAGAGATGGGCAAAGTGGGAAGGTCAAAAAGAAACTGAAGTGTAAAGTGGGGATTAATCTAGGAAGAAAATTGAGGAGGAATGGTAGAAAGTTTTGTTGTGTAGAAGGGATACAGGTTATAAAGTAATAAGAGGGATGACAAAGGAAAATGGAGTTACCCAGGTGTAGGTCATGTGCACAATTATGTATGGTTTAGGTGTTGCTTTAGTAAGGGAATGAAGGTGGAGCATTTCACGGGCTGTTTCAGTTATGTTGGGATGGTGTTTCAGAGTTTAAATCCATAATGGGAGTATAGTAAATTGCCTGCTGGGTTATTATACTTTGCTGTGATTACCAAGAGCTTATTGGTTGAGCAAAACAAGATCTCTGCCTGGGGACTAGTGCTGCAAAGTATCTTTTAGTGCTAGACATTTTTCTGATCTATTTATAAGATTGTTTGCAGTATTAAGTTTTCTGTGTGTTAAACAGTTGAATAGATCAAGACAGTTTAGTTGTTTCAAGCCTCAGCAATAACGAGTCCTATACAAAAGGTGGTCAGCAAATTTTACTGCATTATTGCAAAAGGCGGAGAGTTTAGCTTTAAGTGTAGTGCTTGGGTTTGTAAAAATAGGTGAGGATTATAGCAGGGGTGGAAGAAGGGAGGTGGACAATATTGTTGGTCTTGCATAATCTGTCAGGAAGTGTTTAGTTCTATACAGGGCAACAAGTTTCTGATATGTTAATATGTGTTGGTCAAATTTGAGATTATTGTCAATTAGGACTGTCAGAAGTTTTATTTGTGTTACAGTTTCAATTTTTTTGCTGTTGGATGAAGTTATTTCTAAAGATTTTGTTTCATTTGGTTCAGGAGTGAAGACTATATTTTTTTAAAGTAGATTTGCATCTTTTAGCCAAGTTTTGATAACAGTAAAAGAATATTTAAGTCCTGAGATGTTGATAGGGATGGGGCTACAGATATAGGGGTTGTGTTATCAGAATACTGAATTATGTTTGCAAAGGAAGAAGTAAGGAGTAACTGATTTAGAAATAGGGCATAAAAATGATATGCATTTGTAAGGCATTAAGCATACCCTTTATGATGTATGAGTCCATCTGCTGTCTGTCCACATGAAGGAGAGGAGAACTAAATATGTATGGTATAACCAAGGGTGCCAGAACCATAGGGTGAGGGGGCATGCACCCTCCCACTTTTAGCTGCAAGTTGGCAGGGAGACTTTAACAAGTAAAAAAAGAGAAAAAAGACTTCTTCACTCTGCAGTAGTGGTGTCTTACTTTAAGAAGGACTTGTATCGCATGTATGCCAGTGCGAATGTAATCATATTCCACACATGCGCGTGGAAATTAAAATAGCCATTCCACTGAGAGAGAAGGTAAGTAAGTAAGTAATTGAGTGTGTGCATCTATGTATATATGTATGTATGTATATATATATATATATATATATATATATATATATATATATATATATATATATATATATATATATATATATATATATATATATATATATATATATATATATATATATGTGTGTGTGTGTGTGTGTGTATGTATGTATATAATTTAAAGTAGCGGTTACGTTCATTTCTGTATGAGAGAGAAAATGAGTTTGTATGTATGTGTATGTAATTGAAACTAGCCATTCTGTTTGTATGAGAGAGAAATTCCCTGTGTGTTTATATGTGTGAGAGTGTGCTACTGCGTGACAGAGTACGTGTGTGTGTGGAATTTAAACTAGCCATTCATTGCTGTATGAAAAAGAAGGTGTGTTGCTGTGTGAGAGAGTAGGTGTGTGTATGGAATTTAAACTAGCCGTTTATTCATGTATGAAAGAGAAGATGCATGTGTGTGTGTGTGTGTGTGTGTGTGTGTGTGTGTGTGTGTGTGTGTGTGTGTGTGTGTGTGTGTTGCTGTGTGAGAAAGAGCAGGTATGTGTGTGTGTTGCTGTATGAGAGCAGAGAGAAAGTAGGTGTGTGTGTGTGTGTGTGTGTGTGTGTGTGTGTGTGTGTGTGTGTGTGTGTGTGTGTGTGTGTGTGTGTTTGTTGCTGTGTGAGAGCAGAGAGAAAGTAGGTGTGTGTGTGTGTTTTGCTGTGTGAGAGCAGAGAGAAGGCAGGTGTTATGTGTGTGTGTGTGTGTGTGTGTGTGTGTGTGTGTGTGTGTGTGTGTGTGTGTGTGTGTGTGTTGCTGTGTGGGAGCAGACAGAAGGTAGGTGTGTGTGTGTGTGTGTGTGTGTGTGTGTGTGTGTGTGTGTGTGTGTGTGTGTGTGTGTGTGTGTGTGTGTGTGTGTGTGTGTGTGTGTGTGTGTGTGTGTGTGTGTGTGTGTGTGTGTGTGTGTGTGTGTGTGTGTGTCTGTTGCTGTGTGAGAGTAAAGAAAAGATAGGTGTGTGTGTGTGTGTGTGTGTGTGTGTGTGTGTGTGTGTGTGTGTGTGTGTGTGTGTGTGTTTTGCTGTGTGAGAGCAGAAAGAAGGTATGTATGTGTGTGTGTTTAACATACCTCTCAAAAGAACAGATTTAGCCTCATAATTTTGGTCTGTTTCATATAAAGTTTGTGGTTTTCTGGCAAATCCAGGAGGACTGAAGTTACTAAATAATGATACATACACACACACACACACACATATATATATATATATATATATATATATATATATATATATATATATATATAAGTTTCAGACTTCATATCCTTCAGAAAATATATGCTAACACAAATCCTGTTATTCTAGCAACTTTCTAAGTTAAAAAAAGCAATGTTTAAAATCTATCCCTATTTTGGGCCACTGTATCCCCATTATTTCAGGCTTTGTCCAGATTTCTTGCACTAAGAGATTGAGAGGTATACATAGCTTTCATCTATATTTTTGCAGAATGTCCTGATTTTTGCCTTATAGTTTGGGACTATTCCTCAACATTTGTTGTATTCTGGCAAATCATTGAGGATTGATGTAACTGTATAATGTCATAAATTTGTGTTTCAGACTTCATTTCCTATATAAAATGCATGCTGAGACAAATGCTGTTATTCTACTACCTTTCTAAGTCTATAAGAGCAATATTTAAAATCTGTCCCTATTTTGGAGCCTTTGTACCCCCCATTGTTTTAGGCTTTGTCCAGATTTCTTATGCTAAGAGGTTGAAAGGTATGGTATGTAATGAATGCCCTAGTTGTGTGGGGGGGGGGCAGGTTAGTCAATTAACTTGATCAGGCCTGACCCTGTAACTTGGTTACAGTAGACCAGAGCCTAAATCCTCTATACCAACTACCAGACTGCTGAAGGAATTGTGAACTTCAATGGAAACAAGACCCTAAATCTTGTACACCAACTACCAGACTGCTGAAGGAATTGTGAGCTTCAGTGGAGACAAGAGCCTGAACCCTGTACACCAACTACCAGACTGCTGATGGAATTGAAAATGTGAGTTTCAGTGTATTTTCAAGGGATTATGAGTTTCATTTCATTTCATGGAATTGAGTTTCAAGAGAAGATAAATTTACTGTTGCTCATGCTAAGTCTGTTTTCAGTGTGCAACTAACTGTTTTGTTTATTAAATAGCAGTCACTTTTTGTGTTGTAGAATTTGAAAGCAGTGTTAGTAGCATAATTGCCTTTGGTGCAGAGTGCTGTGGATTCTACTCCCACACCATGTAAATGGAGTGCTGATATTGCAGTGCCCTTTTGATTGCTGATTATTTGGTGCATTTTAAGGGGGGATAGGGGTTCTATACTCCTGAATGTGTCCTACTTTGTATGAGATGCCTAATAACTATGAACCTGTTGTCAGTTTGTCATTCATTCCCTATTGCAATATTACCAGCTTACCACTTTTAATGTAACATGGGCAAATAATTCATCAAGGGCAGCAGGCACTGAATTTGTAGAAGAAACATTGAAATGTAAAGTTGTTTGCGAGTAGCAACCTCTTCATTAGTTACAGATCTCTTTAATGTGGAATTATTCAGTCACTTTTAATTCTGCACAGATATTGCCTATTGAGTGATATTGGTGGATTGTAGTGATATAAGTTTGAGTGGCCTTTTATGGTTGAATTTTTCAAAAATGGGTAGTTTTGTCATTATTGGTTTATACATTTTTGTTTCATTGCTTACAAGAAGAATGTTCAAAACTACAAATTTGAAACAAACACATTCTAACAAGTGGTGCTATATTATACAAGGAATATAATGCAATACAATCTGGAAGGCGAATCAAAGAAAACATACATGTATGCATGGCCCTAGAAATGTGTTCAAGGAGCCTATGGTTTGAAAACAGCCCAAAGGTAAATTTAATCCTCCACTGGCCAGATGCATTTTCTTTGAATGTGGGTTTTCATGCCATTTAAATCAATGTGAGTTTCAAGGGCAGAGAAGTTTACTGCTCATGCTAAGTCTGTTTTTATTTCTAGATTGTATTGTTTCTTTAGCAAATCGGGCAGCCACGGTGGTGCAGCGGTTAGCTTTGCCACTTCACAGCAAGAGGCTCTCTGGTTTGATCCTCGACTGGAGTGCCTTCTATGTGGAGTCTGCATGTCCTCTCTGTGGTCATGTGGGTTTCCTCTAGGTGCTCCGGTTTCCTCCCACACCCCAAAGACATGCTGTAGGTGGATTGGACACTTTAAATTGGCCCTAGGCGTGAGTGCATGCATGTGTGTACCTTCTGTAGAAGGCTGGCAACTCAACACTGCAAAACTCCACTACCAATCATGAGTGAACAGGTGATCCGCTGTGGTGACCCCTAACCGGGAAAAGCCAAAAGAAGAAGAAATGCTTCTTTAGCAAATGACGATCAGTGTTTGTGCTATTTTATTTCAGTATCTGTAATCATTGTAGAAGTAAATAAAACAGTATGCACACTGACAGGTTTGAACAGTGTTTATAATAAATGGGGAGAAATAGCCAAGTAATGCAACACTGTAATGGTTGGAGAGGGAGCTGCTGCTGGAGGGGTAGGGGGTTCCTGAAGAAGGGTCTGCTCTGAGGGGGGCCCTAATCTATTACCCTGCCTTAGGCCCCATTTCACCAAGATCTGTTTCTGGTATTTTGCACTGTTATTTATTATAAACTACTGGAAGTTGGACTGGAACAACAAATCTCAACTGTAAACAATAATAAGCACTTTTGTTCTGTGTCTGGCAATAAAGAAATGAAAGAGCTTACTATTTTTTACTACTGACACTTCATTGCTTCATTCCAACTTCTGATAGTTCATGGTTTTCACTGTTATTTGCTGTTAATTAATAATGGTCATACCGTCAAACATGCTAGATTGTGGACCTCAAATGAAGTGGCAGCAGCCCACCCAGGTAATTTCTGGGTAGTCATTTATGAAGTGGTAACAGTAAAAATAATAATTACAATGATGATAATAATGAAAAAATCAAACTTAATGCAGGCAAGAAACTGGAATAACTTTGAGCCTCCACTGTTTTTTCAGAAGAAGTTAATACAGTTTCTTCCTTGCCTTAAGTCTTTTTTTTCTCATATTTTTCATTACTGTAAGTAATAAAAATTAAAAATTGAATGGCATAATAAAATGTACTGTCTGATTTTTATTCTGCTTTAAAAAAAATGGATATTAAATATTCTTGTCTGCCTTTAAGCCTTCAGTTAGGTTATTTATTATTATTGTTATTTTTCAAGTTGCCCAGTTTTTGTTGCATTTCTGTTGTATTCAGTTGAACAAATGAAAAAAATGCAGCAGGCTGAGCTTGAAAGTGGTAAACGGCTTTTGCTCACAGTTCCTATTTAAATCTCAAAACCTCATAGCTCAAGGGATAAAACCAAATACGTAATGGGCCAGGAAAAAGGTCAAAGGCCCAGAATCAGGGACAGATTTAAGTATAAGTGAAAGAATCAATAAGACTGTATTATACTGGAATTAACTAGAAACAACTGAAATGAGACTGGATTGAATGTCTTTATCTGTTAATTCGAACGTGTGCTGAAGAAGTGCCAGTCTCTCCTTTATGGGCCAAGCCTTTTTGTACTTTTCAGAATAAATTCTGCACATGTTGCAGTTTGGTTAAAAATGTTTTATTATATGTTAACAATACCTGAATTCTGTCTCCAATAACAGTGCTAATAAACAATGTAACAGTCTGTTCAAATTCTGGAATGCTGGATAACAGTAACAGTGCTGATATATCCAAAGTTTCTGCATGTATATTCTGATTCTCCTGAATAATATCAACTGAAACAGTCTTTTCCTCCTGGATAGTATGGATATTTGACCTGATGTCTGTACTCAGGCTTGAGTGTCTGTACTGTAAAGACCTTTTTCATATCAGTCCAACAGCTAACTTGACTGGCTCAACTGACCATGTCTGAGGTATTTCCTAATAATACCAAAACCTTGTAATGTTTTTCACACCTCTTTAGCCTTGGTTTTCAAGCCTTGTCTTGCATGTGCCTCATAGTGCCTGTCTATTTTTTATCTATCATTTCATTGCAAGTACACATATATTTCCCTTGAGAAAGGAACATTTTGTACTTTTCCCTTGAAACTGTTTTTTCTGCACATCTCATGCTTAGCCATCAAGATTATCTTTCCATTTCTACTGAATTGTCTTTCATTGAAACTGAATGCATACATGAAAACACAAATCTGAGTCTATATTTTCAGGCCTATTATTCTACCTTAATGTACTATAGTGAGCTCACTAAGAATATCCCCAGTCTAACATCTCCCCCTGAGGTCCCTGATGAAAGTTTTACAGGGACCTTCCTTTATAGTTACCTCATATCTGTATTACTAACTATTGTAATCTGATTTGAATATACAGGCTTTATGCCACCTCACTCATAATCTGCAGATGTGTCCTGATAGATAGTGATGTTCTTTATGGTCTCTGTGACACACCTACACTGACCCAGTAATCAAGGAACCTCAATCCTCACCACTGGCAACAGTGAGGGATGTACACAATGTGAGGATTACAAGTACACACACAGTAAAGTGCAATTTCCCTTAAGAGCACGCAAGATTACAGTCAGTCTGGGGACTGGTTTCTCCCACTTTCTCCAGCTCCCCAAAAGGACTCCCCATTGGCACACCTATAGGGGTGAGATCTCAGCCGAGTGGTCGAGCCAAAACCTCCAGCACTCTCTCTGTCCAACTACTGCTTCATGTCCCTGCCCAAGTAGCTGACAAACACTCACTTTGAGATATGATTTATATAGAAACATACAGACACTCCTGGGGAAGGCTGTCACAGGTTTACTAGCTATGCCCCCTTCTGCCCAGACTATAAAGTAGTAATCACTGCCACCAACCACTCTTTATTAGCTACTATAAGGCCCTTACAAAGGGTGCCCAGTCCTACTGTGTAATGTTACTATTAATCCAAATAGTAGTTGTGACCAAGACTTGCAAGACTATTTAGGAGTGGCCTGTACTCCTAAAGCTCTGACTGGAGTAAACTCCCCAAGCAAGTATTGCTCCTCTGTAACCACTGCAGGCTTTACAATGGTTAGATCAGAGACTGTGTCTCTCTTAGCCATGGCCTCTTTCATATTCACTAAGATAGGATATAACCTCTTGTAGTAGTTTGGTACCTTTGTTGTCTCGAGACAACCTACTGTTGGCATTTTGTCACTCCCACTTACTGGCTGTCCCACCTTTTGTTCCCCACCTTGCCTCCATGGACATCTATATTTTACATGGCCCCACTAGTTGAATTTACAACATTTAACCTTTGGTCCTAGATGTGCACCTGGACTAGTGGCTTCCCCTGCTACTGGTGTACTCTCCGTGGGCAGTCTGGGCTGGTCACCATGGGTTCCCTTAGACCCATGAGCAGCACTGGGTGTCCCTTTCCTGTGCAGTGATACCCTGCTTGCTAGGTATAGAGCTCCCTTTTTTCCCAACTCATCTGCAGTATTGCATTGTCTATCGCCTAACCAGATTCTCATGTCCTCAGGCAAAGTGCTAAGGGCCTGTTCCCTTACCAAAAGGTCTGGCAGCCCTTCAAAAGTGGTGACCTAACATCCACTCACCCACCAATGAAAAAAAGTGCTTAGTTCAGCAACATATTCACACACACACACACACACACACACACACACACACACACACACACACACACACACACACACACACACACACACACACTTTCATCTGCCTTGCGTCTATGCTCACGAAACGTTTTCCTATAAGCTTCAGGTGTTAACTTAAAACATTCTAGCAAACACTTTTTTTTACAATATTATAATTTAAGCAATCAGTACCAGATAGTTTAGAAATAACAGTTACATCTTTACCATGGAGTAAGGGGGTCAGGAACTGTACCCAGAGCCCTTGTTTACATACCCTCTTAAACATATGAATGAAACTATCAATATTATCCCTCTTTGTAAATTGTGGAAGAAATTTATTGACCTTTGTTGCTTCTGGGGTTGGGCTACTCCCTTCCCCATTACTTCCATGGCTCTGGTGAAGAGTCAGCATCTCCTTTCCATGTTACCTTTACCTCTCCTTCTCCTCAACCTCCAGCTATTGCAGTTTCTCATTTTCCTCATCCTGAAGATGCCTAAGTTTCTCTGCTCCTTCTATTTCTAAATGCTTAGCCTCCAGCTCAAGTCTCTTTAACTCCAGATGGATTTTTAAGTCCTCTGTGGAAAGGTTGAACTGTCTATTTTTGAGAGTTGTACATCTTCACGGCCAGTTTGTTTGTCCTACTGGTTGCTAATCTGTGATGCAACTGTGACTAAAGCTGCAATAATGTCTGCTTTAGTCAGAGTGGCATGCACCAGTCCTTTAGCCTGGCACATCTCAGCCAACTGGCTCCTTGTCAGCTTCCCATACTCCTCTGCTGACATGCTTGCCTGCTCTCCCTGGCTAACTATGCTAACAAAAAATAAAACAGTTGTGATATGAACTCTGAATGTTCATTGCATGGTTGATTAAGAGTATAAACACCTTCAGTGACCACTGTACACAAACTACAGGAATTCAATATCCACACCACTACAAGCCAATTAATATGTGATGTGGCTATCTCACCACAGTCAACCAATTAGTATATGATGTGGATATCCCACCACTGCCAAACAATGAGTATGTGTATAGATATCCCACCACTGCCTACCAATTAATATGTGATGCCCCTGCACTGGCCCAGTAATCAAGGATCCTCAATCCTCACCACTGGCAACAGTGAGGGAAGTACACAATGGGAGGATTACAAGTACACACACAGTAAAGTGCAATTTCCCTTAAGAGCACACATAGATCACACTCAGTATGGGGCTTTTTCTTACTTCTTCCTCCAGATCCCCAATAAGACTCTCCACTAGCATAGCTATAGGGGTGAGATCTCAGCTGAGTGGTCAAGCCAAAACCTCCAGCACCCTCTTTATTATATTCCTATCTACTGTATATCTAAGAGAAATTACAGTAACATAGTTGCTTACTATTAGTAAGGCAAGTGCAGATGATGATGAGTGGGTGTTTCCAGGTCAAAGACAAAATACAAAATGCAAAGTTTCTCTCTGAAAGAGTTCTTAAATCAGTATCACATATTACTGCTGGGTTAGCTTGGATGACATCACTTTTTGTCACCTGACTTTATTTCCTAAGCTAAACCAGAAACTAACATCTTTGTGTTAAAAATACATCTCTCAGATGTGCAGCTGCTAGGAAGTCATAGAGCAATAAAGCACTTTACATTTTAAACATAGTAAACACTTCTTTCCAAGGCAATAGAAAAAACATCTAGCTCTAGACATCCTGTCTTCTTGCTGCATTGAAACTTTCTTTTATAGCACATCATAAAGTACTTAATTTCAACTTAGTTTCTTGAAGTTTTATAAGTTAATCTTCTATGTTCCAGCAGGGTATGCTGTGGTTACATTCTTGAAGCTCAGAGCATAACATACAGTTCTGTATAAATCATATCAATATTCACAAATTACATAAAATTATTTACAAAATTCCAGATAGCTGGGCTGGCAGTGTCACAATCTCAGCCTACCTCCAGCAACTTGACTAATTTATGTTATTCCCAATAGCTTTAACAACTACATATTCAGGAAATATGCCTGTTCCAGCGATTACCCCATTACCTAGATCCATGCTCTTTAGTGTCTTTAAGTCTATATCTAAAATCTGTACCTTATTCTGAAAATCACTGTCTTTTAATTCCATAGTTTCTAAAACTGATTAGCCCAGGTAATTCTTTCAACCCTGCTGTTCCAGAAACAGCATGGAGAAAATGCCATACACATCCTCAACCTGGCTCTGTGAGACTTCATTTAAGTTAGTCCTTTTGTTCTATTTAGTAACTAGAACTTTCTGAAGAAGTTCTAGTTAATAAATAGAATGAAAGCACTAAAAAGATTTTTTTCTGTCTGCGTCCATTGTTCCTTTTCTCTTTGGAGTTGCTTCTAATTTCTTGGTGTCATTACATTGTTTTAAGTTTTGTTTGTCCTATATTAAATAACTATTACTACCTATTCTTTAATAAGCCTGTTACAAATAATTCTATCACTTGATCCTTAAAACTAAAGACTGGATCATGTGAAGTGTGATATAATTATATGTTATAACGGAGTATGAATGTTATATTCTGAAATCTGACTGAAATGTACTATACTGAACTCATACCATACCTGAGTATGAATGTCATATTCTGAAACTTGACTGAAATTTACATTAATGTTATATTCTGAAAGTTGACTGAAGTGCACTATACTGAACTCATAACTGAGTATGAATGTCATATTCTGAACCTTGACTGAAATTTACATTAAAGTGATGCACATTTATACTGAACATTTAAAATAGCTGTGAATATTGCAGAAATTAACTAAACTAATACTAAAGAAATTATTTTGGCAGTGTTACCTGAACACAGATAAAAGCATAAATGCATAACTGAAATCTGGCAAATGTTATGTTTTGGAAACTAAAGTATTAGTACCTTTTTCTGCCAGTATTGTCTGAACATAGAGAAAAACATAAACTAAAACCTGGTACTGTTATGCAACTGTCTGAAACATGAGAACATTTACATATTGCTTTAACTCTAATTTACATAAATGCTCAACTGTTGTACACAGACTTTTCTGTAGCTAGTTGACTCGTGCACCACAGCTCTTGTCAGGTTTAGGCCTTACTCTGCATTGTTCCAGTCACTGCTGAGGTATTGGAGGCTGTTTACAAGTGTCCTTTTCTGTGACCAGGCCTTTCACACTTCCCCTTTTACATCTCATGTGCAAGGCTGGGTGACTGATGTTCTTGACCGTATTTAAAATCAAACTGAAATATCAACATGGAAATTATTTAAAATAACATTTACAGCTTTAACAATTATAAACGAATAGCATTGGAAGTTGCCCTGACTTTATTTACATTTTTCTGCATAAAATAAACATATGATGCTAATAAATTCTTCTAAGTCTGTAAGCAAACTGATACTGTACTACAGTGAATTAAGCCACTGTTACTAATAAATACATTCTTGCAAGTCTGTAACTGAACTGATAATGTACTACAGTGAAATGGAAAGGCTGTAATTACATCAAATGGAAACCTCAGTGGCATTGTTTTTTTTCCTGTCATAACCTCAAATGAAACTACAGTAGTAATCTAACACTGTATTAATATTTCAACATAGTTTGCATTTCTGCACCTCTATAAAATTAATCTTAGCTGTTAAGCTTTCACTAAGAATATTAACTTGATCTTTACCATACTGTTTTATGGCATATAGTACTGTATTTAATTCAGCTCGCTGAGCTGGCCTGTAATCTGATAAACTTCACTTTCTACATGAAATGTATACAGTCTTGACCCATTTACATAGATGCAATTGTTACTACAGTTGAACTGATTTTAGAAGTGTATTTGTCTGTCCATTATACAAGTGTGTGAAGTATGTTTTTTTTTTTTTGTTTGTTTTTTTATATAGTATGAACTGATCTAATTCTGGAAGTGTACTTGCCTGTCATTTATACAAGTATATGAAGTTTCTTCCTACAGTATAATTCTGGAAGTTTACTTGTCTGTCCTTTATCCAAGTATGTGGAGTTGCTTCATACAGTATACACATTTATTACTAAACTGATATAATTCTGGAACTTTACTTGTCTGTTCTTTATGCAAGTAAAACATAGGAGTTGAACCTGTGGCTTTAATGGCACATAATATTTATGATGCAGTCTTTTCTTGCATGGGATATAAACTTTTAACTGTACTGTCACTTTTAAAATGTAGCATTGACTTTAAATTTTATATTCTGTAAACTAGCAAAACATAATTTAATATATGTGAATGCATTGTTGTCTCTGTCTGTATCAAGGTATTATTTATGAATTGCAAGACATTACTACCATAACTAACAATGTCTGCTAAACAAAACAATAACACAAAAATTTATTTGCCAAATCTCTAATTGTAAACCCTTTACTCTGCAAATAAACTTAACTGTCATTTCTGGAATACCCTACACAAACTGTTGCCATTTTTTCTCACTGGTCACACACAATATGCCTTTCTGAGTACTTTAGCTATGTCAGCTGAACTGGAATGTATTTTATCTTTAATCCATAAATCTGCATGTTCCTGTTGTAATCAATTCTTCAAATTCTGTACATTTGCACAATTTACTGCAGACAAATTCTTAAAATTGTCATCTGTGTGCACTACTGTACCTTCTGTAGCATTTTATTTTTTCATAAAATCTTGTTACTGAAGTCTAAAATAACATATAACTCTGATAACATGCCCATACCTACTACAGAGCTGTTACACTTTGAACTGTTAGCTGCTGTAGTCTTTGACCCTTTAAATCCTGACAAAACTGCATTTGTCTCCTCTAATAAAGGTCTATTTGTAACTGAAGTTGATTTTTCTGTATTGATCAGTACATTCTTGTATTCCATAATTGTTCAGTAAACAAAGAAATGTTATAATTTCTTTCAACCTTACACAATGATAGATACATGCTCTGGTTTGGTGCTGGACTACCACAACCTTTACAGATAAGCTGAAAATCCTTTTTTTATAGAACTAGCAACAACACTGACTTGAGCTATGGTATACATTTCTTCTTTACTTTGCCCTGAAACACTAGTAATAACATTGCTTTGAGGTAAGGTATACATTTCTTCTTTACTTTGCTCTAAAATCTGTATACCATTTATGCTGGTGTTTAATTTAACAGACTGATCAAAATCTGCTCTCAGATCCCTCTTATCCCCCTCAGTGCAAAATCTGCAATGGCTTCTAAAAACAAGAAACTAGACTTTATTACATTCTGAACATCTGTATTTGAAAGAATGTGAACTTGAGACATAGCAAGTATTTTCTTTCTATTTGGTCTGGAAATGTGCATGTTTTGTACACCTACTGAATTTTCATCTGCATTTACAATACTGCTACTTAATTTTATACTTTGAATTACATGTAAACTAGAATATATTACAGCCTGAACATTTGTAATGTGAACATGAAACACTGGAAATGTTTGCTTTATGTTGGGAAATCTTCATGTTACATACATTGATTGTGTTGACATCTGTATGTACAATGCTGTGACTTAACTCTGTATCTCGATTTGCATGTGCTGTAGCATTTATACTGAGTTCTGAAGATTGTAAACAAGAACTTGTGTTATTTAAGTCAGAAACCATACAGATAGAAGCTGACTCATTTTGTGAATTATGAGATAGTGAGTCAGTTGCAGTGTGTGTCTGTGATTTAACTCTTTTGTGTCTGGAAAGAAGTAACACTCCTGAACTAATAACCTTTAAATTTTATGAACATTTCTGCAGCACAGTTTTTAGACTGTTTTACCCAATTTTTAACTTTAAACCAAAGATTTACTGGTTTCTTAACAGCAGAAGAATTTTTTTACATGTTTATACAAGAGCTATGCAAGTGATATTTACTGATGAATTTAAACTTTTCTGTGCTGACTTAGCTAAAAGGCGCATATAAAGTATTACATAACTTTATGAGTCTAGAAAAACGTATCTTGTCATCTGCAGTTTTTTTAACTTTTCCTTGCCTCTTCACTGTGTAACATCACACTGGAAACTTCAAAGTTTGTGGAGATGGTGAAGTATGTTGCTGTTAACTAGATAATGCCATTTATGTTCTGAAGGGACACTGCTGAGGTTTGTAGATTTTCTGAAGTACTGTTTTTCTGAAGTACTGCTGTCTGTTGATGTTATTTGAGGCTTTTCTTTAAGTAGTGTTTGGAATAAACACTGCTGCTCTGCAGTCTAACAGCCACAATTACTGTATGTCATCTGCTCTGGTTGTTTTTGTGTATAGTGGTGTCTTACCAAAAGGTCTGCTCTGTAAGGAGTAAATGTAGTGCTGTTGGCTGTGGCCTTATTTTGTATGGAGTACACAGTCTCCCATCTGGAAAAGCATGGGTGAGCTGCTGAGAAGTCTGGTATGAAACACGTTTGCTGTAGTTACTGATAAACTGGGAAAAAAGTGTTAGAGACTGCTTTTACTTTGCCCTGAAGTCTGTTTTGTAGAATGCACATAGCCTGACTGCTAATAAAGTTGCTATGGGGTTTTGGGACTTACTTTAACTGTTGCCCCCCCCCCCATCAACAGTAGGCTCACCATTGAAAGAATTGATAGGACTGTATTATACTGGAATTAACTGGAAACAACTGAAATGAAACTGGAATGAATGTCTTAATCTGTTAATTACCCAACCTTGTGCTGAACAGGTGTCAGTCTCTCCTTTATGGGTCAAGTCTTTTGTATTTTTCAGTATAAATTCTGCACACTCTGTAGTTTGGTTAAAAATGCTTTATTAGATGTTAACAATATCCGAATACTGTCTCCAGTAATAGTGCTGATAAACAATATAACAGTCTGTAGAAATTCTGGAATGCTGGATAACTGTAACAGTGCTGATAAATATATCCAAAGTTTCTGAAAGTATATTCTGATTCTCCTGAATAATATCAATTGAAACAGTCTTTTCCTCCTGAATAGTATGGATATTTGACCTGACGTCTGTACTCAGGCCTGAGCGTCTATACTGTAAAGACCTTTTGCATATCAGGCCAAAAGCTAAGGTGACTGAGTCAACTGCCAGTGACTAAAATATTTAATAGTACCAAAACCCTGTAATATTTTACACTCCTCTTTAGCCTTGGTTTTCAAGTCTTGTCTTGTAGGTGCCTCACAGTGCCTAACTGTCTATTCTTTATCTAGCATTTCATTGCAAGTACACATATCTTTCCCTTGAGAAAGGAACATTCTGTAGCTTTCCATTGAAACTTAAATAATGACAGACATTTTTGCTGACCAAGCATGAGATGATGCTTGGTCAGCAAAAATGTCTGTCATTATTTAAGTTTTGCAATCCTCATAAATTTGCCAGAAAACCACAAATTATATGAGGAACAGACCAAAAATATGACACAACATCAGGGACAGTCAAACATATGATCTGATCTCTCGACCTCTTAAGGCAAGAATCAGGGAGAAAGAGTGTGAAAGGTTCAAAATCATGGGCAAATTTTAAGCTTTACTCTTGTCACAAAGCAATGGATGAAGGTAAAGCAGTTCACACCACATTACCTTCACCTGGTCAAGCCTTTTGACACAACCCCCTACTCAGATATGTAGTAGGAAAAAATCCTTGGTTCCACCACAGCTGTAAAACTGTTAAAAACAAACTTTAATCTTCAGTAAAAACAACAAAAACAGGAGCATAGTAAAATTCCCTGATAAGAGTTTTTGGCTTACTAGCCTTCATCAGATCATATGTCTTAAATGTGCTCACCCTGAATTTAAAGACAGAATAAACCAATCAATGTTCCAGACACGTAGTCATAACCAATGAAAACTCATTAGTTTGCATACAGCATATCTCCTGTGTCTTGCTGTGAGCCAATCATTATTGTATCTCAAGGTATCAAATGTCTGGTATCCTAGTGGCAGAACTATCCAATAGCAACAAAGTTAATGATTTTGCATGCAGCATAAATCCTGCTTCTTGTTATAGCCAATCATATTTATGCCTTCAAATATCCACTCTACAATTTTCTTGTCCTATAGCTATCCAATAGCATCGAAGGGACTGAATTCCTTTGGTTGCCAGAACATATTGTTATTCAGTTCATTCAACAATACGCAGTACTTCACAGAAGCAAGTAGCACATATGATACAGTTTTATAAGTGTTATAGCATTGGTGCTCTTGCAGATAAATTCCTATTATGTGCGTATTACACAATATAGAGAGTTAATACATGTATCCATGTGGTTTTCAGAGTAACATACTCTATGCCTCCTGAAGTATTCTTAGCCATTTACTCCTTGTTCTATAGAAAATACTGCCTGATCACAGATTCAGCATAAAATAATGCACCACAAAGAGTGTTATCACTGCTACAGCATTCCTTCTTTTTATCAGTCTCTGCCTTGAATAATTAAACTGCAAATGATGTAAATATATTCGCAGAACAACTTGACGAAGCATAAAAATAATTCATAGCTCTTGTATCCCATTGCCGTAATAATAAGGTTGCACCACAAAGGGTATTGTAGATAATCACTACTGCAGCTTTCCTTGTTTTTATCAGTCTCTGCCTCAGATAATTAAACTGCAAATGATGTAAATATATTTGCAGAACAACTTGGCAAAGCATAGAATAAATTGCAGCTCTTTTATTCCATTGCCATAAATTATCCATTTATCCATTAATCTTCCTTTCTAGAAGCTACACTAATTTTCTTGCTTTTAGCATAGGTTTCAATGGGGCAACACTATTGAGACCTAGTGGATGGTTGGCTCTCAAGTTGGTTATCCAGATGGATTCATGTTGTTAAGTTCTGTTTTTAATATCCCCTTCTCGTAAACTCATGGGAATTACTTCCACCACTCTGAATTTACTCAGATATGGTAGAAAAGCTGAATAAAGTGGGAATAAACCCTTCCATTACTAGCTGGACTGCCAACTGGATCACAGGATGCAGGAGATCAAAATAGGGAAGGCTACCTCTAAAAAGAGACCAGTTATCAAAGGAATCCCCCAGGGTTTGATGCTGAGACTTTTCCTGTTTGGCATCTACTGCTTGGAAGTAAAAGTAAATACCAAAGGGCTTTGGACTACTAAGTTTGAGTTGACTGCAAGGTAGGAGCAGTTATTGAATCCCCAAATGATTTAATCATCATACAAGAAAGTTTGTCCCAAACAATAACTGTTGCCAGAATCATGAATTGAAATTAAACTCCAAAAAAATACATTACTGTAAACTTTGGAACATCGTCTACCCCAGGGAACTACCAAATTGACAATACCCCCTGAGAGTTGACCCAGTTGTTTGGCATTTGTGAACTTGTGTGGACAGTGACCTAACTTTTGACCAACATGTGCCCAGTGTCATAAGAAAATCTTTCTATATTGCACAGTCTATGAACAAATTGATTGTGACTAGACCTAGAGATGTTATTGTACCCCTTTACAAAGCCCTCATTAGGTCAATCATTTTGTATAACATCCACTTTGGCACCTATCTGTCCAGAAACATGCAACAAGTAGAATACCCACAAAGATACCTTACTAAAAGGATTCAAGCCCTAAACAATAGTTCTTGCATGGACCACTTCAAAGCCTTATTACTATACTATGTATCTACATAGTGCTAAGATTTGACCTGTGTCAGGCATACAAGGCATCCTGAAACCCAATACTGATTGAACTACTGAACATCAGCAAGTCAAATGACATCAGAAATACTCAGTCCAGATATCTAAACAGAGTAGTATGGAGAGACTGATATATATCACAGAGGAGCCCACTGTTCCAGAACAGACTATCCATTCAAGAAAAACAAAGCTCATCCCTGTCCATATTCTAATGCAACTTGAGTCTAAGGATGGTTAATAGAAAATGCACCGCAAGATTGCCCCTCATGCCACTAATGGATAGAGGCAGTTCTTAAATACTACATCCCTTACTTGAGTCCCCTAATATTACCTATGGTATGATCACATTTATTCTCACTCAGGCATTATCAAGGCAATTATCAGCCATGGGATAAGTAAGACCAATCAGGAAATGTTAATTCAAGCACCAAAATGGAAACTGGCTAAGCTTAAAATGTTCTCCAAGTGAACCTATGCTGCGGTAGTAATCGTTTTTAAAAATTGCTCTTTTTAGATCACTATGTGCCCCACTCACCCTCTGCTCCTCCAGCTTTCAACAGCTTCTGGCACCTCTGGGTATGACCCATGATTGTTTAGGAGTCTGTTAAGTGGACAGGAGGTGTAATATATCCAGGGAGTGCTGAACCAGTGATCTCTGTCCTGCAACTAGGTCATCAGATTTATACAATGTTCCTGGTCCTGCTACTAACACATCACATCTGTACAATGTTCCTGGTCCTGCTACTAACACATCACATCTGTACAATGTTCCTGGTCCTGCTACTAACACATCACATCTGTACAATGTTCCTGGCCCTGTTACTAACACATCACATCTGTACAATGTTCCTGGTCCTGCTACTAACACATCACATCTGTACAATGTTCCTGGCCCTGCTACTAACACATCACATCTGTACAATGTTCCTGGCCCTGCTACTAACACATCACATCTGTACAATGTTCCTGGCCCTGTTACTAATGCATCAGATTTGTGCAATACTACTGACCCTACTACTAACAAATCAGATTTGTATAGTGTTCCTAGCCCTGCTACAAGCACATCAGATTTCTATGATTTCCCTTGCCCTGCAACTAACACATTTGATTTGTACAGTCCTCCTACTTCAGGTCTATGTTAAAAGATTGAATGGCTACAATATTGAATCCCAGTTCATGCAGACCAGAGCACTGAAGAATACAATTGTCAAAAGCCGACTTCTTTGAATCTCACAGCATTGAATTGCAATAGTTGGCCAACAGCTCAGAAATCTGCTCATAAATCAGAATGAATACAAATATTTACTACTATCATGTTATACATGCCAAAAGTAACAAGTAAAATGTTAATGCATCAGCTGTTGGCCAACTATTGAGATTCAAAGAGGTGAGATTTGAACAAGTCAGCTTTCAACAATTATATTTTTCAATGCTCTGGTCTCAATGAACTGGGATTAGATGTGTCCATTCAATCTTTTAATACAGATCCTCCTAGCCCTGCTACTAATGCATCAGAAGTGTGCATTGTTTCTGCCCCTATTACTGTGCAGCAGATTTCTATTGTGTACCTGGCCCTGCTACAAAAACATCAAACGTGTATGATTTTCCTGGTCCTACTACTAACACATCCAATTTGTATAGCAGTCCTAGCCCTGCTACTAACACATCAGATTTGCGCAGTGCTCCTAGCCCTGCTACTAATGCATCAATTTTGTATAGTGTTTCCGAATCTGCTACTAAACCATTATATTTGTAAAGTGCCCTGGCCCTACTACTACAAATCATTCAGAAGCATAGGAAAGGTGGGGTGATGGGGGCAGCCACCCTGGAAGCAAGGTATTAGGGGGCACAATCATGAAGTAAAGTTCCTGCATTCTTCTTTCTGAACAAGCATTTCTAAATGTTGGAACAGAAAGGGAGTTCAGCACATCAGCCCTTTGTGTGGCGTAAGCTGAAGCAAGAGATCACTTTGCTACAATTTAAAAAAAAACTGTTAAAGTATTTTTTTTCCTTTGTCCTTCTGTTGCAGAGCCAGTCTAATACAGCAAAAGTTTTTTTTTTGCTCTTTCACTGAAGAGTTATGGGAGGGAGGGGACGTATCTGTTTGGAAAGCCATTCCAGCACAGAGGCCCTTTTTGTTTTTTATTTTTTTATTTATTTTCTATTTACGTATGTATATATTTATTTTTTTGGCTCTTCCAATGAAGAACAGGGGCAGGGACGTTGCTTATATCTGGTAAGGTCGGCAAGTGAAATAAAAACAGCATTTTTTTGCTCTTCCAATGAAGATCTGGATAACAGAGTGGGTGTGTATCTGGATAGGAGAGCCAGTTTAATGGAGTAGACTTTTTTCTCTAGTGCATCAGATTAATGCTCCTGGTCTTGTTACTAAAGCATCAGATTTGTACAATGCTCCTGGTCTTGTTATTAATGCATCAGATTCATACAATACTCCTGGCCCTGCTACTAAAGCATCAGATGTGTACAATTTTCCTGGCCTTGCTACTAAAGCATCGGATTTGTACAATGCTCCTGGCCTTGCTACTAAAGCATCAGAATCCTACAAATCTCCTGGTCTTGCTACTAAAGCATCAGCTTTGTACAATTCTCCTGGCCTTGCTACTAAAGCATCCAATCTGTACAGTGCTTCCAGCCCTGCTACTAAATAATCTAATTTGTATTTGAGCAGTACTCCAGGCCCAGCTACTAAAACATCAGATTTGTGGAGTATTATTTTACTATTATTTATTAATGTTTAGTTATTTATATTTGTTTACCAGAGTAGTACACTGATCTCAATGGACTGTTTACAGGCACAGCCCGAATGAATTGAATCACATAAGAAATGAACAAAACATATTTACAGATACAAATCAGGCAATAAACTGCTTTCAATAAAATATTAACATATGTTTTCTTAGTCATTCAAACACCAGCAGTTTTGACTATGTAAAATTATGGTTAATGTAAGCAAATTTGTAATTACCCAGCATTTAGAACAACCAGATAATTGTTTAATTAATTATTGACTATAATTAATTGTTAACACTCATATTTATATTTTTTACTGGTGCTTGAAATGTCTTTGGACCCAGAGGAGGCACAAATAGCTACAATTCAATATATTTGATTTATCAGTAAACACCTGTAGTAAATATATATTGGTAATATTCTACATATGGGTATGATTTTCAACAGGCATATAATGAAACATGATACATCTGGGCAAATTCAACACAACAGAGACAACTTTAATATCACTGAAACCTTCCAGAATACAAAATGTGGGTAATTAGTAAACCATTCTGAAATCAAGACCTGAGAGATTTTTTTTTCAGTTTTTTTACATTCATATGGGAATTTATATTCTTGCAGACAGCATCAGAATAACTTAGGCACCAATGGAAAGCACCTGCATAGCTTGATTAATGAATATTTCATGAAACGTTTTGTCCTGGATTACCTTTTACACTTAAGATTATCTAATTTTCACCATCTTTACTAACTGTAAGCCATTCCTGCTTTTCTGCGGAAAGAATCAACTCCAAGAACCATGTTTGTCCCATTACTTTGCAAGATGTGCTATAGGGCTATCTGATATCATATGCAACAAGTCCTGGTCATGAGAGCAAACTGCTGGGAGCCTTTCCAAGTTATGTATTTTTTGACTTGTAAAGAACAGTGGTGTCATTTTTTTTTTTTAATGAAAAGTTTAAGTCTGACCATAACACTGCTGAACAGTATTAAATTACATCACAGTGTTCTGCAAATAAGTAATCTAGATAAAATAAATAAATAAATACATTAGTTAGTATTAGAGGATCAGGCATTTTTGAAAGTCCAAGTAAAATGTTCTAAAATAAGATTAATTAACTAAATAAATAATCATCCATTACAGGTTCGTTTACATCACTGTCAATGCAGCTATTATGTTTCTTAAATCTGATAAGTGCTTCACAAGGTTTACTCTCCCACAGTTATATGAATTTTTCCACAGCTTGATCCAAGAATTCCTTAAAGGGGCCAGTAACAACTATGCTACTAAAGACAGACAAATAGATATGGA